>NW_025727639.1:0-300000 GCF_021461385.2 Schistocerca piceifrons
TGGCCGAGCGGTCTAAGGCGCCAGACTCAAGGAAAAACCTTGGCTGCAGTAGCAGCTAGAGCCTTCTGGTCCTCGAATGAGGGCGTGGGTTCGAATCCCACTCCTGACACAGATTTTGTCGCTTCTCTGGAGCACCCTGTGTATCATTGAGATCCTTTGTAAAGTGCAACAGCACGATTCTGGCCGTGTTCTCCTAAGTGAAACCAAAAATTTGTATCAAACACAAGCGCACCTACGGCAACCAAACTGTTTCTTCGGTAGTGTGAGCTACAAACAGAGAGTGTTGGTTGTAAATACGACGTTCCCTCGTGAGGTTACTTCCGCGCCACAGCCGCAAACACGTCAAAAGGGACACTTGTGGTATGAAAACGACTCTTGTCTGGAGATGCAGAGTGCTAACGACAGTGTGAGGAAACAGTGCAGGCTGACCAGTACATCCTCTGTACAATAACAGTCGCTGATGAATTACAGAGAGCTCGAAATAAATTCATATACTCAAAATATTACTTTATGGAGATTACAACGTGACCAAAACTTGAGATATTATTCGACAGATAGACCTCTGCATTCTGTCTAATCTCTGATGTCTGTAACAGACGACTTAGTTTCGAACAAAATGTATTGAGTGCCGTGATTATACGGATTTGAGAAAATCTTTTGGTGGTACATTCTGCGCTATATTTGTGCGGCTGCACCTGGCGAACGTGTAACGGGTGCAGAACTCATGCCGGTGTACTGTGGCAACGTGGATGCGACAATTACATCAACTGTAAGTTCTCTAATAGAACAAACGAGGATCATCAAATCAAGTGTCAGGATGGCCGAGCGGTCTAAGGCGCCAGACTCAAGGAAAAACCTTGGCTGCAGTAGCAGCTAGAGCCTTCTGGTCCTCGAATGAGGGCGTGGGTTCGAATCCCACTCCTGACACAGATTTTGTCGCTTCTCTGGAGCACCCTGTGTATCATTGAGATCCTTTGTAAAGTGCAACAGCACGATTCTGGCCGTGTTCTCCTAAGTGAAACCAAAAATTTGTATCAAACACAAGCGCACCTACGGCAACCAAACTGTTTCTTCGGTAGTGTGAGCTACAAACAGAGAGTGTTGGTTGTAAATACGACGTTCCCTCGTGAGGTTACTTCCGCGCCACAGCCGCAAACACGTCAAAAGGGACACTTGTGGTATGAAAACGACTCTTGTCTGGAGATGCAGAGTGCTAACGACAGTGTGAGGAAACAGTGCAGGCTGACCAGTACATCCTCTGTACAATAACAGTCGCTGATGAATTACAGAGAGCTCGAAATAAATTCATATACTCAAAATATTACTTTATGGAGATTACAACGTGACCAAAACTTGAGATATTATTCGACAGATAGACCTCTGCATTCTGTCTAATCTCTGATGTCTGTAACAGACGACTTAGTTTCGAACAAAATGTATTGAGTGCCGTGATTATACGGATTTGAGAAAATCTTTTGGTGGTACATTCTGCGCTATATTTGTGCGGCTGCACCTGGCGAACGTGTAACGGGTGCAGAACTCATGCCGGTGTACTGTGGCAACGTGGATGCGACAATTACATCAACTGTAAGTTCTCTAATAGAACAAACGAGGATCATCAAATCAAGTGTCAGGATGGCCGAGCGGTCTAAGGCGCCAGACTCAAGGAAAAACCTTGGCTGCAGTAGCAGCTAGAGCCTTCTGGTCCTCGAATGAGGGCGTGGGTTCGAATCCCACTCCTGACACAGATTTTGTCGCTTCTCTGGAGCACCCTGTGTATCATTGAGATCCTTTGTAAAGTGCAACAGCACGATTCTGGCCGTGTTCTCCTAAGTGAAACCAAAAATTTGTATCAAACACAAGCGCACCTACGGCAACCAAACTGTTTCTTCGGTAGTGTGAGCTACAAACAGAGAGTGTTGGTTGTAAATACGACGTTCCCTCGTGAGGTTACTTCCGCGCCACAGCCGCAAACACGTCAAAAGGGACACTTGTGGTATGAAAACGACTCTTGTCTGGAGATGCAGAGTGCTAACGACAGTGTGAGGAAACAGTGCAGGCTGACCAGTACATCCTCTGTACAATAACAGTCGCTGATGAATTACAGAGAGCTCGAAATAAATTCATATACTCAAAATATTACTTTATGGAGATTACAACGTGACCAAAACTTGAGATATTATTCGACAGATAGACCTCTGCATTCTGTCTAATCTCTGATGTCTGTAACAGACGACTTAGTTTCGAACAAAATGTATTGAGTGCCGTGATTATACGGATTTGAGAAAATCTTTTGGTGGTACATTCTGCGCTATATTTGTGCGGCTGCACCTGGCGAACGTGTAACGGGTGCAGAACTCATGCCGGTGTACTGTGGCAACGTGGATGCGACAATTACATCAACTGTAAGTTCTCTAATAGAACAAACGAGGATCATCAAATCAAGTGTCAGGATGGCCGAGCGGTCTAAGGCGCCAGACTCAAGGAAAAACCTTGGCTGCAGTAGCAGCTAGAGCCTTCTGGTCCTCGAATGAGGGCGTGGGTTCGAATCCCACTCCTGACACAGATTTTGTCGCTTCTCTGGAGCACCCTGTGTATCATTGAGATCCTTTGTAAAGTGCAACAGCACGATTCTGGCCGTGTTCTCCTAAGTGAAACCAAAAATTTGTATCAAACACAAGCGCACCTACGGCAACCAAACTGTTTCTTCGGTAGTGTGAGCTACAAACAGAGAGTGTTGGTTGTAAATACGACGTTCCCTCGTGAGGTTACTTCCGCGCCACAGCCGCAAACACGTCAAAAGGGACACTTGTGGTATGAAAACGACTCTTGTCTGGAGATGCAGAGTGCTAACGACAGTGTGAGGAAACAGTGCAGGCTGACCAGTACATCCTCTGTACAATAACAGTCGCTGATGAATTACAGAGAGCTCGAAATAAATTCATATACTCAAAATATTACTTTATGGAGATTACAACGTGACCAAAACTTGAGATATTATTCGACAGATAGACCTCTGCATTCTGTCTAATCTCTGATGTCTGTAACAGACGACTTAGTTTCGAACAAAATGTATTGAGTGCCGTGATTATACGGATTTGAGAAAATCTTTTGGTGGTACATTCTGCGCTATATTTGTGCGGCTGCACCTGGCGAACGTGTAACGGGTGCAGAACTCATGCCGGTGTACTGTGGCAACGTGGATGCGACAATTACATCAACTGTAAGTTCTCTAATAGAACAAACGAGGATCATCAAATCAAGTGTCAGGATGGCCGAGCGGTCTAAGGCGCCAGACTCAAGGAAAAACCTTGGCTGCAGTAGCAGCTAGAGCCTTCTGGTCCTCGAATGAGGGCGTGGGTTCGAATCCCACTCCTGACACAGATTTTGTCGCTTCTCTGGAGCACCCTGTGTATCATTGAGATCCTTTGTAAAGTGCAACAGCACGATTCTGGCCGTGTTCTCCTAAGTGAAACCAAAAATTTGTATCAAACACAAGCGCACCTACGGCAACCAAACTGTTTCTTCGGTAGTGTGAGCTACAAACAGAGAGTGTTGGTTGTAAATACGACGTTCCCTCGTGAGGTTACTTCCGCGCCACAGCCGCAAACACGTCAAAAGGGACACTTGTGGTATGAAAACGACTCTTGTCTGGAGATGCAGAGTGCTAACGACAGTGTGAGGAAACAGTGCAGGCTGACCAGTACATCCTCTGTACAATAACAGTCGCTGATGAATTACAGAGAGCTCGAAATAAATTCATATACTCAAAATATTACTTTATGGAGATTACAACGTGACCAAAACTTGAGATATTATTCGACAGATAGACCTCTGCATTCTGTCTAATCTCTGATGTCTGTAACAGACGACTTAGTTTCGAACAAAATGTATTGAGTGCCGTGATTATACGGATTTGAGAAAATCTTTTGGTGGTACATTCTGCGCTATATTTGTGCGGCTGCACCTGGCGAACGTGTAACGGGTGCAGAACTCATGCCGGTGTACTGTGGCAACGTGGATGCGACAATTACATCAACTGTAAGTTCTCTAATAGAACAAACGAGGATCATCAAATCAAGTGTCAGGATGGCCGAGCGGTCTAAGGCGCCAGACTCAAGGAAAAACCTTGGCTGCAGTAGCAGCTAGAGCCTTCTGGTCCTCGAATGAGGGCGTGGGTTCGAATCCCACTCCTGACACAGATTTTGTCGCTTCTCTGGAGCACCCTGTGTATCATTGAGATCCTTTGTAAAGTGCAACAGCACGATTCTGGCCGTGTTCTCCTAAGTGAAACCAAAAATTTGTATCAAACACAAGCGCACCTACGGCAACCAAACTGTTTCTTCGGTAGTGTGAGCTACAAACAGAGAGTGTTGGTTGTAAATACGACGTTCCCTCGTGAGGTTACTTCCGCGCCACAGCCGCAAACACGTCAAAAGGGACACTTGTGGTATGAAAACGACTCTTGTCTGGAGATGCAGAGTGCTAACGACAGTGTGAGGAAACAGTGCAGGCTGACCAGTACATCCTCTGTACAATAACAGTCGCTGATGAATTACAGAGAGCTCGAAATAAATTCATATACTCAAAATATTACTTTATGGAGATTACAACGTGACCAAAACTTGAGATATTATTCGACAGATAGACCTCTGCATTCTGTCTAATCTCTGATGTCTGTAACAGACGACTTAGTTTCGAACAAAATGTATTGAGTGCCGTGATTATACGGATTTGAGAAAATCTTTTGGTGGTACATTCTGCGCTATATTTGTGCGGCTGCACCTGGCGAACGTGTAACGGGTGCAGAACTCATGCCGGTGTACTGTGGCAACGTGGATGCGACAATTACATCAACTGTAAGTTCTCTAATAGAACAAACGAGGATCATCAAATCAAGTGTCAGGATGGCCGAGCGGTCTAAGGCGCCAGACTCAAGGAAAAACCTTGGCTGCAGTAGCAGCTAGAGCCTTCTGGTCCTCGAATGAGGGCGTGGGTTCGAATCCCACTCCTGACACAGATTTTGTCGCTTCTCTGGAGCACCCTGTGTATCATTGAGATCCTTTGTAAAGTGCAACAGCACGATTCTGGCCGTGTTCTCCTAAGTGAAACCAAAAATTTGTATCAAACACAAGCGCACCTACGGCAACCAAACTGTTTCTTCGGTAGTGTGAGCTACAAACAGAGAGTGTTGGTTGTAAATACGACGTTCCCTCGTGAGGTTACTTCCGCGCCACAGCCGCAAACACGTCAAAAGGGACACTTGTGGTATGAAAACGACTCTTGTCTGGAGATGCAGAGTGCTAACGACAGTGTGAGGAAACAGTGCAGGCTGACCAGTACATCCTCTGTACAATAACAGTCGCTGATGAATTACAGAGAGCTCGAAATAAATTCATATACTCAAAATATTACTTTATGGAGATTACAACGTGACCAAAACTTGAGATATTATTCGACAGATAGACCTCTGCATTCTGTCTAATCTCTGATGTCTGTAACAGACGACTTAGTTTCGAACAAAATGTATTGAGTGCCGTGATTATACGGATTTGAGAAAATCTTTTGGTGGTACATTCTGCGCTATATTTGTGCGGCTGCACCTGGCGAACGTGTAACGGGTGCAGAACTCATGCCGGTGTACTGTGGCAACGTGGATGCGACAATTACATCAACTGTAAGTTCTCTAATAGAACAAACGAGGATCATCAAATCAAGTGTCAGGATGGCCGAGCGGTCTAAGGCGCCAGACTCAAGGAAAAACCTTGGCTGCAGTAGCAGCTAGAGCCTTCTGGTCCTCGAATGAGGGCGTGGGTTCGAATCCCACTCCTGACACAGATTTTGTCGCTTCTCTGGAGCACCCTGTGTATCATTGAGATCCTTTGTAAAGTGCAACAGCACGATTCTGGCCGTGTTCTCCTAAGTGAAACCAAAAATTTGTATCAAACACAAGCGCACCTACGGCAACCAAACTGTTTCTTCGGTAGTGTGAGCTACAAACAGAGAGTGTTGGTTGTAAATACGACGTTCCCTCGTGAGGTTACTTCCGCGCCACAGCCGCAAACACGTCAAAAGGGACACTTGTGGTATGAAAACGACTCTTGTCTGGAGATGCAGAGTGCTAACGACAGTGTGAGGAAACAGTGCAGGCTGACCAGTACATCCTCTGTACAATAACAGTCGCTGATGAATTACAGAGAGCTCGAAATAAATTCATATACTCAAAATATTACTTTATGGAGATTACAACGTGACCAAAACTTGAGATATTATTCGACAGATAGACCTCTGCATTCTGTCTAATCTCTGATGTCTGTAACAGACGACTTAGTTTCGAACAAAATGTATTGAGTGCCGTGATTATACGGATTTGAGAAAATCTTTTGGTGGTACATTCTGCGCTATATTTGTGCGGCTGCACCTGGCGAACGTGTAACGGGTGCAGAACTCATGCCGGTGTACTGTGGCAACGTGGATGCGACAATTACATCAACTGTAAGTTCTCTAATAGAACAAACGAGGATCATCAAATCAAGTGTCAGGATGGCCGAGCGGTCTAAGGCGCCAGACTCAAGGAAAAACCTTGGCTGCAGTAGCAGCTAGAGCCTTCTGGTCCTCGAATGAGGGCGTGGGTTCGAATCCCACTCCTGACACAGATTTTGTCGCTTCTCTGGAGCACCCTGTGTATCATTGAGATCCTTTGTAAAGTGCAACAGCACGATTCTGGCCGTGTTCTCCTAAGTGAAACCAAAAATTTGTATCAAACACAAGCGCACCTACGGCAACCAAACTGTTTCTTCGGTAGTGTGAGCTACAAACAGAGAGTGTTGGTTGTAAATACGACGTTCCCTCGTGAGGTTACTTCCGCGCCACAGCCGCAAACACGTCAAAAGGGACACTTGTGGTATGAAAACGACTCTTGTCTGGAGATGCAGAGTGCTAACGACAGTGTGAGGAAACAGTGCAGGCTGACCAGTACATCCTCTGTACAATAACAGTCGCTGATGAATTACAGAGAGCTCGAAATAAATTCATATACTCAAAATATTACTTTATGGAGATTACAACGTGACCAAAACTTGAGATATTATTCGACAGATAGACCTCTGCATTCTGTCTAATCTCTGATGTCTGTAACAGACGACTTAGTTTCGAACAAAATGTATTGAGTGCCGTGATTATACGGATTTGAGAAAATCTTTTGGTGGTACATTCTGCGCTATATTTGTGCGGCTGCACCTGGCGAACGTGTAACGGGTGCAGAACTCATGCCGGTGTACTGTGGCAACGTGGATGCGACAATTACATCAACTGTAAGTTCTCTAATAGAACAAACGAGGATCATCAAATCAAGTGTCAGGATGGCCGAGCGGTCTAAGGCGCCAGACTCAAGGAAAAACCTTGGCTGCAGTAGCAGCTAGAGCCTTCTGGTCCTCGAATGAGGGCGTGGGTTCGAATCCCACTCCTGACACAGATTTTGTCGCTTCTCTGGAGCACCCTGTGTATCATTGAGATCCTTTGTAAAGTGCAACAGCACGATTCTGGCCGTGTTCTCCTAAGTGAAACCAAAAATTTGTATCAAACACAAGCGCACCTACGGCAACCAAACTGTTTCTTCGGTAGTGTGAGCTACAAACAGAGAGTGTTGGTTGTAAATACGACGTTCCCTCGTGAGGTTACTTCCGCGCCACAGCCGCAAACACGTCAAAAGGGACACTTGTGGTATGAAAACGACTCTTGTCTGGAGATGCAGAGTGCTAACGACAGTGTGAGGAAACAGTGCAGGCTGACCAGTACATCCTCTGTACAATAACAGTCGCTGATGAATTACAGAGAGCTCGAAATAAATTCATATACTCAAAATATTACTTTATGGAGATTACAACGTGACCAAAACTTGAGATATTATTCGACAGATAGACCTCTGCATTCTGTCTAATCTCTGATGTCTGTAACAGACGACTTAGTTTCGAACAAAATGTATTGAGTGCCGTGATTATACGGATTTGAGAAAATCTTTTGGTGGTACATTCTGCGCTATATTTGTGCGGCTGCACCTGGCGAACGTGTAACGGGTGCAGAACTCATGCCGGTGTACTGTGGCAACGTGGATGCGACAATTACATCAACTGTAAGTTCTCTAATAGAACAAACGAGGATCATCAAATCAAGTGTCAGGATGGCCGAGCGGTCTAAGGCGCCAGACTCAAGGAAAAACCTTGGCTGCAGTAGCAGCTAGAGCCTTCTGGTCCTCGAATGAGGGCGTGGGTTCGAATCCCACTCCTGACACAGATTTTGTCGCTTCTCTGGAGCACCCTGTGTATCATTGAGATCCTTTGTAAAGTGCAACAGCACGATTCTGGCCGTGTTCTCCTAAGTGAAACCAAAAATTTGTATCAAACACAAGCGCACCTACGGCAACCAAACTGTTTCTTCGGTAGTGTGAGCTACAAACAGAGAGTGTTGGTTGTAAATACGACGTTCCCTCGTGAGGTTACTTCCGCGCCACAGCCGCAAACACGTCAAAAGGGACACTTGTGGTATGAAAACGACTCTTGTCTGGAGATGCAGAGTGCTAACGACAGTGTGAGGAAACAGTGCAGGCTGACCAGTACATCCTCTGTACAATAACAGTCGCTGATGAATTACAGAGAGCTCGAAATAAATTCATATACTCAAAATATTACTTTATGGAGATTACAACGTGACCAAAACTTGAGATATTATTCGACAGATAGACCTCTGCATTCTGTCTAATCTCTGATGTCTGTAACAGACGACTTAGTTTCGAACAAAATGTATTGAGTGCCGTGATTATACGGATTTGAGAAAATCTTTTGGTGGTACATTCTGCGCTATATTTGTGCGGCTGCACCTGGCGAACGTGTAACGGGTGCAGAACTCATGCCGGTGTACTGTGGCAACGTGGATGCGACAATTACATCAACTGTAAGTTCTCTAATAGAACAAACGAGGATCATCAAATCAAGTGTCAGGATGGCCGAGCGGTCTAAGGCGCCAGACTCAAGGAAAAACCTTGGCTGCAGTAGCAGCTAGAGCCTTCTGGTCCTCGAATGAGGGCGTGGGTTCGAATCCCACTCCTGACACAGATTTTGTCGCTTCTCTGGAGCACCCTGTGTATCATTGAGATCCTTTGTAAAGTGCAACAGCACGATTCTGGCCGTGTTCTCCTAAGTGAAACCAAAAATTTGTATCAAACACAAGCGCACCTACGGCAACCAAACTGTTTCTTCGGTAGTGTGAGCTACAAACAGAGAGTGTTGGTTGTAAATACGACGTTCCCTCGTGAGGTTACTTCCGCGCCACAGCCGCAAACACGTCAAAAGGGACACTTGTGGTATGAAAACGACTCTTGTCTGGAGATGCAGAGTGCTAACGACAGTGTGAGGAAACAGTGCAGGCTGACCAGTACATCCTCTGTACAATAACAGTCGCTGATGAATTACAGAGAGCTCGAAATAAATTCATATACTCAAAATATTACTTTATGGAGATTACAACGTGACCAAAACTTGAGATATTATTCGACAGATAGACCTCTGCATTCTGTCTAATCTCTGATGTCTGTAACAGACGACTTAGTTTCGAACAAAATGTATTGAGTGCCGTGATTATACGGATTTGAGAAAATCTTTTGGTGGTACATTCTGCGCTATATTTGTGCGGCTGCACCTGGCGAACGTGTAACGGGTGCAGAACTCATGCCGGTGTACTGTGGCAACGTGGATGCGACAATTACATCAACTGTAAGTTCTCTAATAGAACAAACGAGGATCATCAAATCAAGTGTCAGGATGGCCGAGCGGTCTAAGGCGCCAGACTCAAGGAAAAACCTTGGCTGCAGTAGCAGCTAGAGCCTTCTGGTCCTCGAATGAGGGCGTGGGTTCGAATCCCACTCCTGACACAGATTTTGTCGCTTCTCTGGAGCACCCTGTGTATCATTGAGATCCTTTGTAAAGTGCAACAGCACGATTCTGGCCGTGTTCTCCTAAGTGAAACCAAAAATTTGTATCAAACACAAGCGCACCTACGGCAACCAAACTGTTTCTTCGGTAGTGTGAGCTACAAACAGAGAGTGTTGGTTGTAAATACGACGTTCCCTCGTGAGGTTACTTCCGCGCCACAGCCGCAAACACGTCAAAAGGGACACTTGTGGTATGAAAACGACTCTTGTCTGGAGATGCAGAGTGCTAACGACAGTGTGAGGAAACAGTGCAGGCTGACCAGTACATCCTCTGTACAATAACAGTCGCTGATGAATTACAGAGAGCTCGAAATAAATTCATATACTCAAAATATTACTTTATGGAGATTACAACGTGACCAAAACTTGAGATATTATTCGACAGATAGACCTCTGCATTCTGTCTAATCTCTGATGTCTGTAACAGACGACTTAGTTTCGAACAAAATGTATTGAGTGCCGTGATTATACGGATTTGAGAAAATCTTTTGGTGGTACATTCTGCGCTATATTTGTGCGGCTGCACCTGGCGAACGTGTAACGGGTGCAGAACTCATGCCGGTGTACTGTGGCAACGTGGATGCGACAATTACATCAACTGTAAGTTCTCTAATAGAACAAACGAGGATCATCAAATCAAGTGTCAGGATGGCCGAGCGGTCTAAGGCGCCAGACTCAAGGAAAAACCTTGGCTGCAGTAGCAGCTAGAGCCTTCTGGTCCTCGAATGAGGGCGTGGGTTCGAATCCCACTCCTGACACAGATTTTGTCGCTTCTCTGGAGCACCCTGTGTATCATTGAGATCCTTTGTAAAGTGCAACAGCACGATTCTGGCCGTGTTCTCCTAAGTGAAACCAAAAATTTGTATCAAACACAAGCGCACCTACGGCAACCAAACTGTTTCTTCGGTAGTGTGAGCTACAAACAGAGAGTGTTGGTTGTAAATACGACGTTCCCTCGTGAGGTTACTTCCGCGCCACAGCCGCAAACACGTCAAAAGGGACACTTGTGGTATGAAAACGACTCTTGTCTGGAGATGCAGAGTGCTAACGACAGTGTGAGGAAACAGTGCAGGCTGACCAGTACATCCTCTGTACAATAACAGTCGCTGATGAATTACAGAGAGCTCGAAATAAATTCATATACTCAAAATATTACTTTATGGAGATTACAACGTGACCAAAACTTGAGATATTATTCGACAGATAGACCTCTGCATTCTGTCTAATCTCTGATGTCTGTAACAGACGACTTAGTTTCGAACAAAATGTATTGAGTGCCGTGATTATACGGATTTGAGAAAATCTTTTGGTGGTACATTCTGCGCTATATTTGTGCGGCTGCACCTGGCGAACGTGTAACGGGTGCAGAACTCATGCCGGTGTACTGTGGCAACGTGGATGCGACAATTACATCAACTGTAAGTTCTCTAATAGAACAAACGAGGATCATCAAATCAAGTGTCAGGATGGCCGAGCGGTCTAAGGCGCCAGACTCAAGGAAAAACCTTGGCTGCAGTAGCAGCTAGAGCCTTCTGGTCCTCGAATGAGGGCGTGGGTTCGAATCCCACTCCTGACACAGATTTTGTCGCTTCTCTGGAGCACCCTGTGTATCATTGAGATCCTTTGTAAAGTGCAACAGCACGATTCTGGCCGTGTTCTCCTAAGTGAAACCAAAAATTTGTATCAAACACAAGCGCACCTACGGCAACCAAACTGTTTCTTCGGTAGTGTGAGCTACAAACAGAGAGTGTTGGTTGTAAATACGACGTTCCCTCGTGAGGTTACTTCCGCGCCACAGCCGCAAACACGTCAAAAGGGACACTTGTGGTATGAAAACGACTCTTGTCTGGAGATGCAGAGTGCTAACGACAGTGTGAGGAAACAGTGCAGGCTGACCAGTACATCCTCTGTACAATAACAGTCGCTGATGAATTACAGAGAGCTCGAAATAAATTCATATACTCAAAATATTACTTTATGGAGATTACAACGTGACCAAAACTTGAGATATTATTCGACAGATAGACCTCTGCATTCTGTCTAATCTCTGATGTCTGTAACAGACGACTTAGTTTCGAACAAAATGTATTGAGTGCCGTGATTATACGGATTTGAGAAAATCTTTTGGTGGTACATTCTGCGCTATATTTGTGCGGCTGCACCTGGCGAACGTGTAACGGGTGCAGAACTCATGCCGGTGTACTGTGGCAACGTGGATGCGACAATTACATCAACTGTAAGTTCTCTAATAGAACAAACGAGGATCATCAAATCAAGTGTCAGGATGGCCGAGCGGTCTAAGGCGCCAGACTCAAGGAAAAACCTTGGCTGCAGTAGCAGCTAGAGCCTTCTGGTCCTCGAATGAGGGCGTGGGTTCGAATCCCACTCCTGACACAGATTTTGTCGCTTCTCTGGAGCACCCTGTGTATCATTGAGATCCTTTGTAAAGTGCAACAGCACGATTCTGGCCGTGTTCTCCTAAGTGAAACCAAAAATTTGTATCAAACACAAGCGCACCTACGGCAACCAAACTGTTTCTTCGGTAGTGTGAGCTACAAACAGAGAGTGTTGGTTGTAAATACGACGTTCCCTCGTGAGGTTACTTCCGCGCCACAGCCGCAAACACGTCAAAAGGGACACTTGTGGTATGAAAACGACTCTTGTCTGGAGATGCAGAGTGCTAACGACAGTGTGAGGAAACAGTGCAGGCTGACCAGTACATCCTCTGTACAATAACAGTCGCTGATGAATTACAGAGAGCTCGAAATAAATTCATATACTCAAAATATTACTTTATGGAGATTACAACGTGACCAAAACTTGAGATATTATTCGACAGATAGACCTCTGCATTCTGTCTAATCTCTGATGTCTGTAACAGACGACTTAGTTTCGAACAAAATGTATTGAGTGCCGTGATTATACGGATTTGAGAAAATCTTTTGGTGGTACATTCTGCGCTATATTTGTGCGGCTGCACCTGGCGAACGTGTAACGGGTGCAGAACTCATGCCGGTGTACTGTGGCAACGTGGATGCGACAATTACATCAACTGTAAGTTCTCTAATAGAACAAACGAGGATCATCAAATCAAGTGTCAGGATGGCCGAGCGGTCTAAGGCGCCAGACTCAAGGAAAAACCTTGGCTGCAGTAGCAGCTAGAGCCTTCTGGTCCTCGAATGAGGGCGTGGGTTCGAATCCCACTCCTGACACAGATTTTGTCGCTTCTCTGGAGCACCCTGTGTATCATTGAGATCCTTTGTAAAGTGCAACAGCACGATTCTGGCCGTGTTCTCCTAAGTGAAACCAAAAATTTGTATCAAACACAAGCGCACCTACGGCAACCAAACTGTTTCTTCGGTAGTGTGAGCTACAAACAGAGAGTGTTGGTTGTAAATACGACGTTCCCTCGTGAGGTTACTTCCGCGCCACAGCCGCAAACACGTCAAAAGGGACACTTGTGGTATGAAAACGACTCTTGTCTGGAGATGCAGAGTGCTAACGACAGTGTGAGGAAACAGTGCAGGCTGACCAGTACATCCTCTGTACAATAACAGTCGCTGATGAATTACAGAGAGCTCGAAATAAATTCATATACTCAAAATATTACTTTATGGAGATTACAACGTGACCAAAACTTGAGATATTATTCGACAGATAGACCTCTGCATTCTGTCTAATCTCTGATGTCTGTAACAGACGACTTAGTTTCGAACAAAATGTATTGAGTGCCGTGATTATACGGATTTGAGAAAATCTTTTGGTGGTACATTCTGCGCTATATTTGTGCGGCTGCACCTGGCGAACGTGTAACGGGTGCAGAACTCATGCCGGTGTACTGTGGCAACGTGGATGCGACAATTACATCAACTGTAAGTTCTCTAATAGAACAAACGAGGATCATCAAATCAAGTGTCAGGATGGCCGAGCGGTCTAAGGCGCCAGACTCAAGGAAAAACCTTGGCTGCAGTAGCAGCTAGAGCCTTCTGGTCCTCGAATGAGGGCGTGGGTTCGAATCCCACTCCTGACACAGATTTTGTCGCTTCTCTGGAGCACCCTGTGTATCATTGAGATCCTTTGTAAAGTGCAACAGCACGATTCTGGCCGTGTTCTCCTAAGTGAAACCAAAAATTTGTATCAAACACAAGCGCACCTACGGCAACCAAACTGTTTCTTCGGTAGTGTGAGCTACAAACAGAGAGTGTTGGTTGTAAATACGACGTTCCCTCGTGAGGTTACTTCCGCGCCACAGCCGCAAACACGTCAAAAGGGACACTTGTGGTATGAAAACGACTCTTGTCTGGAGATGCAGAGTGCTAACGACAGTGTGAGGAAACAGTGCAGGCTGACCAGTACATCCTCTGTACAATAACAGTCGCTGATGAATTACAGAGAGCTCGAAATAAATTCATATACTCAAAATATTACTTTATGGAGATTACAACGTGACCAAAACTTGAGATATTATTCGACAGATAGACCTCTGCATTCTGTCTAATCTCTGATGTCTGTAACAGACGACTTAGTTTCGAACAAAATGTATTGAGTGCCGTGATTATACGGATTTGAGAAAATCTTTTGGTGGTACATTCTGCGCTATATTTGTGCGGCTGCACCTGGCGAACGTGTAACGGGTGCAGAACTCATGCCGGTGTACTGTGGCAACGTGGATGCGACAATTACATCAACTGTAAGTTCTCTAATAGAACAAACGAGGATCATCAAATCAAGTGTCAGGATGGCCGAGCGGTCTAAGGCGCCAGACTCAAGGAAAAACCTTGGCTGCAGTAGCAGCTAGAGCCTTCTGGTCCTCGAATGAGGGCGTGGGTTCGAATCCCACTCCTGACACAGATTTTGTCGCTTCTCTGGAGCACCCTGTGTATCATTGAGATCCTTTGTAAAGTGCAACAGCACGATTCTGGCCGTGTTCTCCTAAGTGAAACCAAAAATTTGTATCAAACACAAGCGCACCTACGGCAACCAAACTGTTTCTTCGGTAGTGTGAGCTACAAACAGAGAGTGTTGGTTGTAAATACGACGTTCCCTCGTGAGGTTACTTCCGCGCCACAGCCGCAAACACGTCAAAAGGGACACTTGTGGTATGAAAACGACTCTTGTCTGGAGATGCAGAGTGCTAACGACAGTGTGAGGAAACAGTGCAGGCTGACCAGTACATCCTCTGTACAATAACAGTCGCTGATGAATTACAGAGAGCTCGAAATAAATTCATATACTCAAAATATTACTTTATGGAGATTACAACGTGACCAAAACTTGAGATATTATTCGACAGATAGACCTCTGCATTCTGTCTAATCTCTGATGTCTGTAACAGACGACTTAGTTTCGAACAAAATGTATTGAGTGCCGTGATTATACGGATTTGAGAAAATCTTTTGGTGGTACATTCTGCGCTATATTTGTGCGGCTGCACCTGGCGAACGTGTAACGGGTGCAGAACTCATGCCGGTGTACTGTGGCAACGTGGATGCGACAATTACATCAACTGTAAGTTCTCTAATAGAACAAACGAGGATCATCAAATCAAGTGTCAGGATGGCCGAGCGGTCTAAGGCGCCAGACTCAAGGAAAAACCTTGGCTGCAGTAGCAGCTAGAGCCTTCTGGTCCTCGAATGAGGGCGTGGGTTCGAATCCCACTCCTGACACAGATTTTGTCGCTTCTCTGGAGCACCCTGTGTATCATTGAGATCCTTTGTAAAGTGCAACAGCACGATTCTGGCCGTGTTCTCCTAAGTGAAACCAAAAATTTGTATCAAACACAAGCGCACCTACGGCAACCAAACTGTTTCTTCGGTAGTGTGAGCTACAAACAGAGAGTGTTGGTTGTAAATACGACGTTCCCTCGTGAGGTTACTTCCGCGCCACAGCCGCAAACACGTCAAAAGGGACACTTGTGGTATGAAAACGACTCTTGTCTGGAGATGCAGAGTGCTAACGACAGTGTGAGGAAACAGTGCAGGCTGACCAGTACATCCTCTGTACAATAACAGTCGCTGATGAATTACAGAGAGCTCGAAATAAATTCATATACTCAAAATATTACTTTATGGAGATTACAACGTGACCAAAACTTGAGATATTATTCGACAGATAGACCTCTGCATTCTGTCTAATCTCTGATGTCTGTAACAGACGACTTAGTTTCGAACAAAATGTATTGAGTGCCGTGATTATACGGATTTGAGAAAATCTTTTGGTGGTACATTCTGCGCTATATTTGTGCGGCTGCACCTGGCGAACGTGTAACGGGTGCAGAACTCATGCCGGTGTACTGTGGCAACGTGGATGCGACAATTACATCAACTGTAAGTTCTCTAATAGAACAAACGAGGATCATCAAATCAAGTGTCAGGATGGCCGAGCGGTCTAAGGCGCCAGACTCAAGGAAAAACCTTGGCTGCAGTAGCAGCTAGAGCCTTCTGGTCCTCGAATGAGGGCGTGGGTTCGAATCCCACTCCTGACACAGATTTTGTCGCTTCTCTGGAGCACCCTGTGTATCATTGAGATCCTTTGTAAAGTGCAACAGCACGATTCTGGCCGTGTTCTCCTAAGTGAAACCAAAAATTTGTATCAAACACAAGCGCACCTACGGCAACCAAACTGTTTCTTCGGTAGTGTGAGCTACAAACAGAGAGTGTTGGTTGTAAATACGACGTTCCCTCGTGAGGTTACTTCCGCGCCACAGCCGCAAACACGTCAAAAGGGACACTTGTGGTATGAAAACGACTCTTGTCTGGAGATGCAGAGTGCTAACGACAGTGTGAGGAAACAGTGCAGGCTGACCAGTACATCCTCTGTACAATAACAGTCGCTGATGAATTACAGAGAGCTCGAAATAAATTCATATACTCAAAATATTACTTTATGGAGATTACAACGTGACCAAAACTTGAGATATTATTCGACAGATAGACCTCTGCATTCTGTCTAATCTCTGATGTCTGTAACAGACGACTTAGTTTCGAACAAAATGTATTGAGTGCCGTGATTATACGGATTTGAGAAAATCTTTTGGTGGTACATTCTGCGCTATATTTGTGCGGCTGCACCTGGCGAACGTGTAACGGGTGCAGAACTCATGCCGGTGTACTGTGGCAACGTGGATGCGACAATTACATCAACTGTAAGTTCTCTAATAGAACAAACGAGGATCATCAAATCAAGTGTCAGGATGGCCGAGCGGTCTAAGGCGCCAGACTCAAGGAAAAACCTTGGCTGCAGTAGCAGCTAGAGCCTTCTGGTCCTCGAATGAGGGCGTGGGTTCGAATCCCACTCCTGACACAGATTTTGTCGCTTCTCTGGAGCACCCTGTGTATCATTGAGATCCTTTGTAAAGTGCAACAGCACGATTCTGGCCGTGTTCTCCTAAGTGAAACCAAAAATTTGTATCAAACACAAGCGCACCTACGGCAACCAAACTGTTTCTTCGGTAGTGTGAGCTACAAACAGAGAGTGTTGGTTGTAAATACGACGTTCCCTCGTGAGGTTACTTCCGCGCCACAGCCGCAAACACGTCAAAAGGGACACTTGTGGTATGAAAACGACTCTTGTCTGGAGATGCAGAGTGCTAACGACAGTGTGAGGAAACAGTGCAGGCTGACCAGTACATCCTCTGTACAATAACAGTCGCTGATGAATTACAGAGAGCTCGAAATAAATTCATATACTCAAAATATTACTTTATGGAGATTACAACGTGACCAAAACTTGAGATATTATTCGACAGATAGACCTCTGCATTCTGTCTAATCTCTGATGTCTGTAACAGACGACTTAGTTTCGAACAAAATGTATTGAGTGCCGTGATTATACGGATTTGAGAAAATCTTTTGGTGGTACATTCTGCGCTATATTTGTGCGGCTGCACCTGGCGAACGTGTAACGGGTGCAGAACTCATGCCGGTGTACTGTGGCAACGTGGATGCGACAATTACATCAACTGTAAGTTCTCTAATAGAACAAACGAGGATCATCAAATCAAGTGTCAGGATGGCCGAGCGGTCTAAGGCGCCAGACTCAAGGAAAAACCTTGGCTGCAGTAGCAGCTAGAGCCTTCTGGTCCTCGAATGAGGGCGTGGGTTCGAATCCCACTCCTGACACAGATCTTGTCGCTTCTCTGGAGCACCCTGTGTATCATTGAGATCCTTTGTAAAGTGCAACAGCACGATTCTGGCCGTGTTCTCCTAAGTGAAACCAAAAATTTGTATCAAACACAAGCGCACCTACGGCAACCAAACTGTTTCTTCGGTAGTGTGAGCTACAAACAGAGAGTGTTGGTTGTAAATACGACGTTCCCTCGTGAGGTTACTTCCGCGCCACAGCCGCAAACACGTCAAAAGGGACACTTGTGGTATGAAAACGACTCTTGTCTGGAGATGCAGAGTGCTAACGACAGTGTGAGGAAACAGTGCAGGCTGACCAGTACATCCTCTGTACAATAACAGTCGCTGATGAATTACAGAGAGCTCGAAATAAATTCATATACTCAAAATATTACTTTATGGAGATTACAACGTGACCAAAACTTGAGATATTATTCGACAGATAGACCTCTGCATTCTGTCTAATCTCTGATGTCTGTAACAGACGACTTAGTTTCGAACAAAATGTATTGAGTGCCGTGATTATACGGATTTGAGAAAATCTTTTGGTGGTACATTCTGCGCTATATTTGTGCGGCTGCACCTGGCGAACGTGTAACGGGTGCAGAACTCATGCCGGTGTACTGTGGCAACGTGGATGCGACAATTACATCAACTGTAAGTTCTCTAATAGAACAAACGAGGATCATCAAATCAAGTGTCAGGATGGCCGAGCGGTCTAAGGCGCCAGACTCAAGGAAAAACCTTGGCTGCAGTAGCAGCTAGAGCCTTCTGGTCCTCGAATGAGGGCGTGGGTTCGAATCCCACTCCTGACACAGATTTTGTCGCTTCTCTGGAGCACCCTGTGTATCATTGAGATCCTTTGTAAAGTGCAACAGCACGATTCTGGCCGTGTTCTCCTAAGTGAAACCAAAAATTTGTATCAAACACAAGCGCACCTACGGCAACCAAACTGTTTCTTCGGTAGTGTGAGCTACAAACAGAGAGTGTTGGTTGTAAATACGACGTTCCCTCGTGAGGTTACTTCCGCGCCACAGCCGCAAACACGTCAAAAGGGACACTTGTGGTATGAAAACGACTCTTGTCTGGAGATGCAGAGTGCTAACGACAGTGTGAGGAAACAGTGCAGGCTGACCAGTACATCCTCTGTACAATAACAGTCGCTGATGAATTACAGAGAGCTCGAAATAAATTCATATACTCAAAATATTACTTTATGGAGATTACAACGTGACCAAAACTTGAGATATTATTCGACAGATAGACCTCTGCATTCTGTCTAATCTCTGATGTCTGTAACAGACGACTTAGTTTCGAACAAAATGTATTGAGTGCCGTGATTATACGGATTTGAGAAAATCTTTTGGTGGTACATTCTGCGCTATATTTGTGCGGCTGCACCTGGCGAACGTGTAACGGGTGCAGAACTCATGCCGGTGTACTGTGGCAACGTGGATGCGACAATTACATCAACTGTAAGTTCTCTAATAGAACAAACGAGGATCATCAAATCAAGTGTCAGGATGGCCGAGCGGTCTAAGGCGCCAGACTCAAGGAAAAACCTTGGCTGCAGTAGCAGCTAGAGCCTTCTGGTCCTCGAATGAGGGCGTGGGTTCGAATCCCACTCCTGACACAGATTTTGTCGCTTCTCTGGAGCACCCTGTGTATCATTGAGATCCTTTGTAAAGTGCAACAGCACGATTCTGGCCGTGTTCTCCTAAGTGAAACCAAAAATTTGTATCAAACACAAGCGCACCTACGGCAACCAAACTGTTTCTTCGGTAGTGTGAGCTACAAACAGAGAGTGTTGGTTGTAAATACGACGTTCCCTCGTGAGGTTACTTCCGCGCCACAGCCGCAAACACGTCAAAAGGGACACTTGTGGTATGAAAACGACTCTTGTCTGGAGATGCAGAGTGCTAACGACAGTGTGAGGAAACAGTGCAGGCTGACCAGTACATCCTCTGTACAATAACAGTCGCTGATGAATTACAGAGAGCTCGAAATAAATTCATATACTCAAAATATTACTTTATGGAGATTACAACGTGACCAAAACTTGAGATATTATTCGACAGATAGACCTCTGCATTCTGTCTAATCTCTGATGTCTGTAACAGACGACTTAGTTTCGAACAAAATGTATTGAGTGCCGTGATTATACGGATTTGAGAAAATCTTTTGGTGGTACATTCTGCGCTATATTTGTGCGGCTGCACCTGGCGAACGTGTAACGGGTGCAGAACTCATGCCGGTGTACTGTGGCAACGTGGATGCGACAATTACATCAACTGTAAGTTCTCTAATAGAACAAACGAGGATCATCAAATCAAGTGTCAGGATGGCCGAGCGGTCTAAGGCGCCAGACTCAAGGAAAAACCTTGGCTGCAGTAGCAGCTAGAGCCTTCTGGTCCTCGAATGAGGGCGTGGGTTCGAATCCCACTCCTGACACAGATTTTGTCGCTTCTCTGGAGCACCCTGTGTATCATTGAGATCCTTTGTAAAGTGCAACAGCACGATTCTGGCCGTGTTCTCCTAAGTGAAACCAAAAATTTGTATCAAACACAAGCGCACCTACGGCAACCAAACTGTTTCTTCGGTAGTGTGAGCTACAAACAGAGAGTGTTGGTTGTAAATACGACGTTCCCTCGTGAGGTTACTTCCGCGCCACAGCCGCAAACACGTCAAAAGGGACACTTGTGGTATGAAAACGACTCTTGTCTGGAGATGCAGAGTGCTAACGACAGTGTGAGGAAACAGTGCAGGCTGACCAGTACATCCTCTGTACAATAACAGTCGCTGATGAATTACAGAGAGCTCGAAATAAATTCATATACTCAAAATATTACTTTATGGAGATTACAACGTGACCAAAACTTGAGATATTATTCGACAGATAGACCTCTGCATTCTGTCTAATCTCTGATGTCTGTAACAGACGACTTAGTTTCGAACAAAATGTATTGAGTGCCGTGATTATACGGATTTGAGAAAATCTTTTGGTGGTACATTCTGCGCTATATTTGTGCGGCTGCACCTGGCGAACGTGTAACGGGTGCAGAACTCATGCCGGTGTACTGTGGCAACGTGGATGCGACAATTACATCAACTGTAAGTTCTCTAATAGAACAAACGAGGATCATCAAATCAAGTGTCAGGATGGCCGAGCGGTCTAAGGCGCCAGACTCAAGGAAAAACCTTGGCTGCAGTAGCAGCTAGAGCCTTCTGGTCCTCGAATGAGGGCGTGGGTTCGAATCCCACTCCTGACACAGATTTTGTCGCTTCTCTGGAGCACCCTGTGTATCATTGAGATCCTTTGTAAAGTGCAACAGCACGATTCTGGCCGTGTTCTCCTAAGTGAAACCAAAAATTTGTATCAAACACAAGCGCACCTACGGCAACCAAACTGTTTCTTCGGTAGTGTGAGCTACAAACAGAGAGTGTTGGTTGTAAATACGACGTTCCCTCGTGAGGTTACTTCCGCGCCACAGCCGCAAACACGTCAAAAGGGACACTTGTGGTATGAAAACGACTCTTGTCTGGAGATGCAGAGTGCTAACGACAGTGTGAGGAAACAGTGCAGGCTGACCAGTACATCCTCTGTACAATAACAGTCGCTGATGAATTACAGAGAGCTCGAAATAAATTCATATACTCAAAATATTACTTTATGGAGATTACAACGTGACCAAAACTTGAGATATTATTCGACAGATAGACCTCTGCATTCTGTCTAATCTCTGATGTCTGTAACAGACGACTTAGTTTCGAACAAAATGTATTGAGTGCCGTGATTATACGGATTTGAGAAAATCTTTTGGTGGTACATTCTGCGCTATATTTGTGCGGCTGCACCTGGCGAACGTGTAACGGGTGCAGAACTCATGCCGGTGTACTGTGGCAACGTGGATGCGACAATTACATCAACTGTAAGTTCTCTAATAGAACAAACGAGGATCATCAAATCAAGTGTCAGGATGGCCGAGCGGTCTAAGGCGCCAGACTCAAGGAAAAACCTTGGCTGCAGTAGCAGCTAGAGCCTTCTGGTCCTCGAATGAGGGCGTGGGTTCGAATCCCACTCCTGACACAGATTTTGTCGCTTCTCTGGAGCACCCTGTGTATCATTGAGATCCTTTGTAAAGTGCAACAGCACGATTCTGGCCGTGTTCTCCTAAGTGAAACCAAAAATTTGTATCAAACACAAGCGCACCTACGGCAACCAAACTGTTTCTTCGGTAGTGTGAGCTACAAACAGAGAGTGTTGGTTGTAAATACGACGTTCCCTCGTGAGGTTACTTCCGCGCCACAGCCGCAAACACGTCAAAAGGGACACTTGTGGTATGAAAACGACTCTTGTCTGGAGATGCAGAGTGCTAACGACAGTGTGAGGAAACAGTGCAGGCTGACCAGTACATCCTCTGTACAATAACAGTCGCTGATGAATTACAGAGAGCTCGAAATAAATTCATATACTCAAAATATTACTTTATGGAGATTACAACGTGACCAAAACTTGAGATATTATTCGACAGATAGACCTCTGCATTCTGTCTAATCTCTGATGTCTGTAACAGACGACTTAGTTTCGAACAAAATGTATTGAGTGCCGTGATTATACGGATTTGAGAAAATCTTTTGGTGGTACATTCTGCGCTATATTTGTGCGGCTGCACCTGGCGAACGTGTAACGGGTGCAGAACTCATGCCGGTGTACTGTGGCAACGTGGATGCGACAATTACATCAACTGTAAGTTCTCTAATAGAACAAACGAGGATCATCAAATCAAGTGTCAGGATGGCCGAGCGGTCTAAGGCGCCAGACTCAAGGAAAAACCTTGGCTGCAGTAGCAGCTAGAGCCTTCTGGTCCTCGAATGAGGGCGTGGGTTCGAATCCCACTCCTGACACAGATTTTGTCGCTTCTCTGGAGCACCCTGTGTATCATTGAGATCCTTTGTAAAGTGCAACAGCACGATTCTGGCCGTGTTCTCCTAAGTGAAACCAAAAATTTGTATCAAACACAAGCGCACCTACGGCAACCAAACTGTTTCTTCGGTAGTGTGAGCTACAAACAGAGAGTGTTGGTTGTAAATACGACGTTCCCTCGTGAGGTTACTTCCGCGCCACAGCCGCAAACACGTCAAAAGGGACACTTGTGGTATGAAAACGACTCTTGTCTGGAGATGCAGAGTGCTAACGACAGTGTGAGGAAACAGTGCAGGCTGACCAGTACATCCTCTGTACAATAACAGTCGCTGATGAATTACAGAGAGCTCGAAATAAATTCATATACTCAAAATATTACTTTATGGAGATTACAACGTGACCAAAACTTGAGATATTATTCGACAGATAGACCTCTGCATTCTGTCTAATCTCTGATGTCTGTAACAGACGACTTAGTTTCGAACAAAATGTATTGAGTGCCGTGATTATACGGATTTGAGAAAATCTTTTGGTGGTACATTCTGCGCTATATTTGTGCGGCTGCACCTGGCGAACGTGTAACGGGTGCAGAACTCATGCCGGTGTACTGTGGCAACGTGGATGCGACAATTACATCAACTGTAAGTTCTCTAATAGAACAAACGAGGATCATCAAATCAAGTGTCAGGATGGCCGAGCGGTCTAAGGCGCCAGACTCAAGGAAAAACCTTGGCTGCAGTAGCAGCTAGAGCCTTCTGGTCCTCGAATGAGGGCGTGGGTTCGAATCCCACTCCTGACACAGATTTTGTCGCTTCTCTGGAGCACCCTGTGTATCATTGAGATCCTTTGTAAAGTGCAACAGCACGATTCTGGCCGTGTTCTCCTAAGTGAAACCAAAAATTTGTATCAAACACAAGCGCACCTACGGCAACCAAACTGTTTCTTCGGTAGTGTGAGCTACAAACAGAGAGTGTTGGTTGTAAATACGACGTTCCCTCGTGAGGTTACTTCCGCGCCACAGCCGCAAACACGTCAAAAGGGACACTTGTGGTATGAAAACGACTCTTGTCTGGAGATGCAGAGTGCTAACGACAGTGTGAGGAAACAGTGCAGGCTGACCAGTACATCCTCTGTACAATAACAGTCGCTGATGAATTACAGAGAGCTCGAAATAAATTCATATACTCAAAATATTACTTTATGGAGATTACAACGTGACCAAAACTTGAGATATTATTCGACAGATAGACCTCTGCATTCTGTCTAATCTCTGATGTCTGTAACAGACGACTTAGTTTCGAACAAAATGTATTGAGTGCCGTGATTATACGGATTTGAGAAAATCTTTTGGTGGTACATTCTGCGCTATATTTGTGCGGCTGCACCTGGCGAACGTGTAACGGGTGCAGAACTCATGCCGGTGTACTGTGGCAACGTGGATGCGACAATTACATCAACTGTAAGTTCTCTAATAGAACAAACGAGGATCATCAAATCAAGTGTCAGGATGGCCGACATTCTGGCTCTAGCTGCCGACGCGTACGGACGTGCCGCCGTTTGCTGCGCGTAGTCAGTGCTTCGCCAGTGTTTACATTTGCGTTTCGGTGTCCTTGTTTTTTGTGATTTTTCTTCGTGTGTAACTTGTGATTATTCTGCCTACTGTGTTCTGTTGTGTGTTTTCTACCTACGTTCATTTATCGTTTGTGGAGTTTTCGGTAATTACCGGAATCTCCCCTTGATTTCTGCATACCATGGCTACAACTGTGAGGAAGAATACGCTGGTTTTTGCGTTCGCCAAGGACACACGACGTGTTCAGCCGACTGCTCTGGAAATTCATGATTGGCTCGATCAGGTACTTGGCATTAATTCTGATATGGTGCATACCACTCAGCTAGACACTGACAACTACTGTGTTTTCGTAAAATTTTTGAGCCCCGTTTCGGTGGATAAGATTATTGGAAAATTCGGGTATCATGTAGAATTTTTGCATAGAGACGGCACTACAAGTAAAGTAGCTATTAGGAGAGCTGATGCTCTTTATAGATCTGTGCGGGTGTTAAATTTACCTATCGAGATAGATAATGAGAAAATCAAGGTTGCCCTGTCTCAATATGGTGAGGTTAAGGATATAGTTAACGAACGGTGGTCGAAGCAATTTAAAATTCAGAGCTTCAATGGTATTCGTTCGGTAGAGATGGAAGTAAAGTCTAATATCCCATCTCATATAACTGTTGACGGGCATAAAGCCCACGTGATTTATACTGGTCAAACCCCTACGTGCCATATATGCAATGAATCGGGTCATTTAAGGCAGGACTGTCCTCGTCGTGTTTTTGTACTAAAAACGAATTTAGTCCAACGGCGCAAGATGTCCTTGAGCGAAGTTTTGGCAACTGATAATACAGCCAAACAGGGTGAGGGTTCGGATCCTGTACCTAGTTCTGGAAATATTGCTGTTGATGGTAGTGATTTTCCACCCCTGGTACCACGCTTGAATTGTGATTCTTCTGCCCGAGAGTTGGACGTACTAAACAAGAAACGACCACTTGAACATACAGATGATCAATCCGATGATGAAACCTCCCGACAATCTCCTGCTGTACGTAAACAGAAAGCTAGCGATGAAACTCTGCCTGTGCCCCAAGGCGAAATGCAAGTGGATTTAATCACAGTTTCTGATACGTCCCGCTCGTTGCCAGAAAATGAAACGGCCGCCTCCGACAGCGATAAAGTAGAAGTCCCCGAGGCAGTGACAACTTGCCCAGCTGTAAACAGCGATAATCAGCTGTTTACAGACGGGAAGTTCGCGGAAGCGGTAGAACAACAACACCGCGACACCGCAACAGCACAACAACCGGCACCAGAGTGTAAACAAGAGGAAGTGTTTACTCCTGAACCGGAAAATAAGCAAACACCGTCGCAAGCATCACAACACACGAAGGTAGCATGTAAACAGCAGGCAGTGTTTACAAACCAGATCTCTCGCGACACTGTTGCTGAAGCGGCCACGCCGAGTGCTGCCACAACAAAATCAGGTCAGAGTTTTCAGGGCGTCCACCGCCGTACGCTAAAACCACAACCGAATCTTACTGTTTCTCGCACCCAACCCAAACAAAAAGCCGACAAGTCAGATGTGAAATCGCAGAAAAATATACGATATGACATTGTCAGAGAAGGTGCTCCAGATGAGCCTCCTGATACACTCAATGTCGAACAGCCCCTCAGTACTAAGGTACGGGATGACAATGGAAGACAAGCTAACGTTTAGCAACCGTGTTACGAGGAATAATGCAGAATTCTAAACGACTGTAGTTCTAAAACGGATTTCAGCATACCAAAAGTATAACAGTTTTTGACCAAGGTTTTAGGTGGCCAATAGCCAGTTACAGATGCAAGCATACACTATCACAACGATAAATATAAATAAAATTCGAACCTCATTAAAGCTAGCTGCTCTCAAGGAATTTTTGTATGACTCTGGAACCGATATCGCGTTGCTACAGGAGGTTGTAACGACGTCTCTTGCAATACCAGGATATACCGCCATTGTTAACGTATCTTGTGAAACACATACAGGAACAGCGGTTCTGCTCAGGGAAGGAATTCCCGTGTCTCAAGTAGAGCGTTTGGAATCTGGAAGGGCCATTAGTATAAACGTTTTAGGTACCACATTGATTAACTTATATGCGCCCTCAGGAAATAGTAATAGACAGGACAGGGCAGCATTTTATAAAGAGGAAATTATATATTTATTACGTCGAAACCCAAACAGTTTTATAATGGGCGGTGATTTTAACTGTGTGTTAAATCGTAAGGATCAACAACCACACTTTAACGGTTCGTTGGAACTTAAACGCCTAGTAACCGACTTAAAACTTAAGGACGCATGGGAACTAAAATATCCCACGAATGTTGAATATACGTATATAACACAGACTTCGCGTAGTAGAATAGACAGAAATTATGTTTCCCAAAACTTAGAACGATCTCTCCTTAATTCCGAAATCGTACCTGTATATTTTAGTGACCACTGCAGTATGAAGGCGTGCATTAATTTAGCTCCACAGCCGATTAAGATTTTTAGGAACCAGTGGCATCTAAATGTCTCTCTCTTAAAAGAGCAAGATTTGGCAGACGCAGTATCAGAAGCGTGGACCTTATGTCTGCGATCGATCGACAGGCACCCCACAGTATTAGATTGGTGGATTCAGGTTGCAAAACCGAGACTGAGAAAAGTGTGTATCAGATACAGCAGAGAAAGAGCGCAGGAGTTAAAAAACAGTATGGAATTCTATTACAGATTGTTGCGGGACCTCTATGCACAGGCAAACGTGTCAACCATTAGATTACACGACATCAAACACACTAAAGCGAAATTACTCGCCTTTAAAAGACAGCAGATGGAAGGCTTAAAACTGAAGTCAAAGGCGAAGTCGGTGGTAGATGATGAAACAACATCCTTATATCATCTGCTTCGGCATGCAAAGAATAGGCGACGAACTGTCATTAGTGAAATTAAAACATCCAATGGGACTACACTCACGTCTCAGAAGGAGATTCTCCATGCAGTATACCAATACTACCACGAGTTATATTCTTCCAGCCCACCTCACGAGGGGTCTCTGCAAGAGGTTCTCAGTGTTTTATCCCCACAATTGACGAGTTCTGAAAACGACGAAATCCTTTCTGAAGTCAGTAAGGAAGAGGTTCGTGAGATAATAACCAAGTCCCCGTTAAATAAATCTGCTGGACCCGACGGACTGCCTGTAGAATTTTACTTAAAATTCTGGTTTTTAATTGGTGACACTTTTACATGCATTGTCAATGAGATTTTTAACGAGCAGACGGTACCTGAAGATTTTAAAGCTAGCAAAATTGTACTTATACCGAAAAACAGAGGAACGAAAAGTTTAAACAATTACCGCCCTATTTCACTTTTAAACTCTGACTACAAAATAGTATGCAGGATTTTAAAAAAGAGACTTTCCCCTCTGACCGACAAATTAATTAGTCAACATCAGTCATGTGCAGCAAATAGAAGTATTTTTAATACAATTTCTGAATATAGAGACATCATCGCCTTAGCATCAGTTTCCAATATCAAATGTGCTCTACTCTTTATAGATTTTAATAAGGCCTTCGACTCGGTGAATCACCGTTTCCTGTTTGAGGTACTGACAAAAATGGGATTCGTCCACAAAACTGTTAATGTTTTAAAAAACATTGCTACTGGTCTGCACGCTAAATTAGCCGTCAACTGTCAGCTGTCGCGGCAAATTCCAATAAACCGCGGCATCCCACAGGGAAGTCCCTTATCTATGTTTTTGTTTGTTGTGTCGTTAGAGCCCTTTTTACGAAGTGTTCATGAAAGGTTAAAGGAGATAACTATAACTGGCAGGAAAACTGTAGTGCGAGCCTATGCTGACGATGTTGGTGTCGTCATAAGAGGGCAAGATGATGTACTTCGACTAGGGGCCATTCTTCAAACTTACTGCCGCGCATCGGGTGCGACAAAGAACGAAAATAAAAGTACAATCTTGGGAATGCGGGGTTTTGACCGGATACACATCGATTGGGCGAAGTCAGTTACCACCCACAAAACCCTGGGGACAATCCTGACGGCATGTCCCATGAGGATGACAGCCCTCAACTGGAAAGAGGTTTCCACAAAGATTCAAGGCGGCCTCATTGAGAACACACAACGACTTATGAACCAGGTTCAGAGGGTCAAGTTCATTAACTTATGCATTCTCTCAAAGGCATTCTATATGGCACAAGTTTTTCCCTTGCCGAAGTTGATAGCTCAGAAAATAATGTCGAGAGTGGCAAATTTCTTATGGAAGGGGGAAATCTACAGGGTTAACCTAAAAACTGCGACCTTACATCCTAGAAATGGAGGCCTCGGTCTGGTGGACATACGTAATAAAGCTTCTGCGCTTTTCATAAAACGGTCTTTAAGCATATTTCACGCCAACCCAGGCAGTATTACTACACAATTGTTTCAATGTGTCCAACCAGAAAGCCTTCAGCCACCGGCAGACGTACAAAAGATTAATCCCCGACTGCGATACGTTAGAATCTTGTACACAGAATTGAGCTATGTTAACGAGAAACTCAGAACTTCACTGCACATTGCAGCCCGAGATATCATGAGAGAAAGACAACAATACGAAGGCAAAAATAAAATTGCCACGAAATATCTGAATTACAACTGGGATGCAATTTGGGAGAATATTAGTTTTAACGGACTCAATTCACATGTGGTAACGGCATGGTACAAAGCCGTCAATGATATTGTCAGCACCAACGAACGGCTTTATAAAATTGGGAAAGCTGAAACCCCCTTATGTCGGACATGTAAACTGGTTGACACCGTGATTCATAGATTCACGTGTGGTGGAAATTTCAACAACTGGATTTGGCTCAGGAAAAGTCTTGCACTACTGCAACGAACGTCACCCAATTCTATTACTCCTATGATGCTTCTCAGACCTGAAATTAAGTATTACCCCAAAACCAAAAATAATGCAATACATTGGTTAATGGGACAGTTTGTCCACTACATTCTCAATAAAATAGGTGGTGACGATGAAACGGAATTCAAGCTTTTTATGAAAATGGAGTACAGTAAAGTTAAGCACTATGCAGACCACAGGAAAATGTATGGAAACATGTTGATCATTTTATTTGAAAGAATAGGTGTTGGTTAAAAAGCACAGTCTAACAATAAAGTTACTATTTTCGGGGTACTGAAGGAATGAAGTATGAGATCTACGTTCAAGCTGAAGGCAATGCCTCTTCTTTTATCCATTTCTGTTATGTCGGTCCCCCCAATATGTGTCTCATAAATGCTGGAGGTATATTGAGGTAAAATAACATGTTTCCTACGCGAATGATTGTTGAATGATCACTCGAATGACAGCCTTCCAATGAGATCTCCACCCAGACGTCGTACAAACAGTGCTCCGCACCATAATAAAAAGAGCAGGCAAAGACCACACACGACTACAACCGCTTTTCTATAACATGTAAAATGTACTGAAGGAGCCATTCGGTGGGAGTAATGGCGGGGGCATCGTGGCCAGGCCTCGAGTTCTTTGACCCCTGCCCTCTTTGTCCCCGTCATGGGCCTACTGATGGCTTCCAAAAAGACGCAAAAACAAACCAAGCGGTCTCTGGCAAAAAACGGAATAAAAAAGAAGAAAAAAAAAAAAAAAAAGCGGTCTAAGGCGCCAGACTCAAGGAAAAACCTTGGCTGCAGTAGCAGCTAGAGCCTTCTGGTCCTCGAATGAGGGCGTGGGTTCGAATCCCACTCCTGACACAGATTTTGTCGCTTCTCTGGAGCACCCTGTGTATCATTGAGATCCTTTGTAAAGTGCAACAGCACGATTCTGGCCGTGTTCTCCTAAGTGAAACCAAAAATTTGTATCAAACACAAGCGCACCTACGGCAACCAAACTGTTTCTTCGGTAGTGTGAGCTACAAACAGAGAGTGTTGGTTGTAAATACGACGTTCCCTCGTGAGGTTACTTCCGCGCCACAGCCGCAAACACGTCAAAAGGGACACTTGTGGTATGAAAACGACTCTTGTCTGGAGATGCAGAGTGCTAACGACAGTGTGAGGAAACAGTGCAGGCTGACCAGTACATCCTCTGTACAATAACAGTCGCTGATGAATTACAGAGAGCTCGAAATAAATTCATATACTCAAAATATTACTTTATGGAGATTACAACGTGACCAAAACTTGAGATATTATTCGACAGATAGACCTCTGCATTCTGTCTAATCTCTGATGTCTGTAACAGACGACTTAGTTTCGAACAAAATGTATTGAGTGCCGTGATTATACGGATTTGAGAAAATCTTTTGGTGGTACATTCTGCGCTATATTTGTGCGGCTGCACCTGGCGAACGTGTAACGGGTGCAGAACTCATGCCGGTGTACTGTGGCAACGTGGATGCGACAATTACATCAACTGTAAGTTCTCTAATAGAACAAACGAGGATCATCAAATCAAGTGTCAGGATGGCCGAGCGGTCTAAGGCGCCAGACTCAAGGAAAAACCTTGGCTGCAGTAGCAGCTAGAGCCTTCTGGTCCTCGAATGAGGGCGTGGGTTCGAATCCCACTCCTGACACAGATTTTGTCGCTTCTCTGGAGCACCCTGTGTATCATTGAGATCCTTTGTAAAGTGCAACAGCACGATTCTGGCCGTGTTCTCCTAAGTGAAACCAAAAATTTGTATCAAACACAAGCGCACCTACGGCAACCAAACTGTTTCTTCGGTAGTGTGAGCTACAAACAGAGAGTGTTGGTTGTAAATACGACGTTCCCTCGTGAGGTTACTTCCGCGCCACAGCCGCAAACACGTCAAAAGGGACACTTGTGGTATGAAAACGACTCTTGTCTGGAGATGCAGAGTGCTAACGACAGTGTGAGGAAACAGTGCAGGCTGACCAGTACATCCTCTGTACAATAACAGTCGCTGATGAATTACAGAGAGCTGGAAATAAATTCATATACTCAAAATATTACTTTATGGAGATTACAACGTGACCAAAACTTGAGATATTATTCGACAGATAGACCTCTGCATTCTGTCTAATCTCTGATGTCTGTAACAGACGACTTAGTTTCGAACAAAATGTATTGAGTGCCGTGATTATACGGATTTGAGAAAATCTTTTGGTGGTACATTCTGCGCTATATTTGTGCGGCTGCACCTGGCGAACGTGTAACGGGTGCAGAACTCATGCCGGTGTACTGTGGCAACGTGGATGCGACAATTACATCAACTGTAAGTTCTCTAATAGAACAAACGAGGATCATCAAATCAAGTGTCAGGATGGCCGAGCGGTCTAAGGCGCCAGACTCAAGGAAAAACCTTGGCTGCAGTAGCAGCTAGAGCCTTCTGGTCCTCGAATGAGGGCGTGGGTTCGAATCCCACTCCTGACACAGATTTTGTCGCTTCTCTGGAGCACCCTGTGTATCATTGAGATCCTTTGTAAAGTGCAACAGCACGATTCTGGCCGTGTTCTCCTAAGTGAAACCAAAAATTTGTATCAAACACAAGCGCACCTACGGCAACCAAACTGTTTCTTCGGTAGTGTGAGCTACAAACAGAGAGTGTTGGTTGTAAATACGACGTTCCCTCGTGAGGTTACTTCCGCGCCACAGCCGCAAACACGTCAAAAGGGACACTTGTGGTATGAAAACGACTCTTGTCTGGAGATGCAGAGTGCTAACGACAGTGTGAGGAAACAGTGCAGGCTGACCAGTACATCCTCTGTACAATAACAGTCGCTGATGAATTACAGAGAGCTCGAAATAAATTCATATACTCAAAATATTACTTTATGGAGATTACAACGTGACCAAAACTTGAGATATTATTCGACAGATAGACCTCTGCATTCTGTCTAATCTCTGATGTCTGTAACAGACGACTTAGTTTCGAACAAAATGTATTGAGTGCCGTGATTATACGGATTTGAGAAAATCTTTTGGTGGTACATTCTGCGCTATATTTGTGCGGCTGCACCTGGCGAACGTGTAACGGGTGCAGAACTCATGCCGGTGTACTGTGGCAACGTGGATGCGACAATTACATCAACTGTAAGTTCTCTAATAGAACAAACGAGGATCATCAAATCAAGTGTCAGGATGGCCGAGCGGTCTAAGGCGCCAGACTCAAGGAAAAACCTTGGCTGCAGTAGCAGCTAGAGCCTTCTGGTCCTCGAATGAGGGCGTGGGTTCGAATCCCACTCCTGACACAGATTTTGTCGCTTCTCTGGAGCACCCTGTGTATCATTGAGATCCTTTGTAAAGTGCAACAGCACGATTCTGGCCGTGTTCTCCTAAGTGAAACCAAAAATTTGTATCAAACACAAGCGCACCTACGGCAACCAAACTGTTTCTTCGGTAGTGTGAGCTACAAACAGAGAGTGTTGGTTGTAAATACGACGTTCCCTCGTGAGGTTACTTCCGCGCCACAGCCGCAAACACGTCAAAAGGGACACTTGTGGTATGAAAACGACTCTTGTCTGGAGATGCAGAGTGCTAACGACAGTGTGAGGAAACAGTGCAGGCTGACCAGTACATCCTCTGTACAATAACAGTCGCTGATGAATTACAGAGAGCTCGAAATAAATTCATATACTCAAAATATTACTTTATGGAGATTACAACGTGACCAAAACTTGAGATATTATTCGACAGATAGACCTCTGCATTCTGTCTAATCTCTGATGTCTGTAACAGACGACTTAGTTTCGAACAAAATGTATTGAGTGCCGTGATTATACGGATTTGAGAAAATCTTTTGGTGGTACATTCTGCGCTATATTTGTGCGGCTGCACCTGGCGAACGTGTAACGGGTGCAGAACTCATGCCGGTGTACTGTGGCAACGTGGATGCGACAATTACATCAACTGTAAGTTCTCTAATAGAACAAACGAGGATCATCAAATCAAGTGTCAGGATGGCCGAGCGGTCTAAGGCGCCAGACTCAAGGAAAAACCTTGGCTGCAGTAGCAGCTAGAGCCTTCTGGTCCTCGAATGAGGGCGTGGGTTCGAATCCCACTCCTGACACAGATTTTGTCGCTTCTCTGGAGCACCCTGTGTATCATTGAGATCCTTTGTAAAGTGCAACAGCACGATTCTGGCCGTGTTCTCCTAAGTGAAACCAAAAATTTGTATCAAACACAAGCGCACCTACGGCAACCAAACTGTTTCTTCGGTAGTGTGAGCTACAAACAGAGAGTGTTGGTTGTAAATACGACGTTCCCTCGTGAGGTTACTTCCGCGCCACAGCCGCAAACACGTCAAAAGGGACACTTGTGGTATGAAAACGACTCTTGTCTGGAGATGCAGAGTGCTAACGACAGTGTGAGGAAACAGTGCAGGCTGACCAGTACATCCTCTGTACAATAACAGTCGCTGATGAATTACAGAGAGCTCGAAATAAATTCATATACTCAAAATATTACTTTATGGAGATTACAACGTGACCAAAACTTGAGATATTATTCGACAGATAGACCTCTGCATTCTGTCTAATCTCTGATGTCTGTAACAGACGACTTAGTTTCGAACAAAATGTATTGAGTGCCGTGATTATACGGATTTGAGAAAATCTTTTGGTGGTACATTCTGCGCTATATTTGTGCGGCTGCACCTGGCGAACGTGTAACGGGTGCAGAACTCATGCCGGTGTACTGTGGCAACGTGGATGCGACAATTACATCAACTGTAAGTTCTCTAATAGAACAAACGAGGATCATCAAATCAAGTGTCAGGATGGCCGAGCGGTCTAAGGCGCCAGACTCAAGGAAAAACCTTGGCTGCAGTAGCAGCTAGAGCCTTCTGGTCCTCGAATGAGGGCGTGGGTTCGAATCCCACTCCTGACACAGATTTTGTCGCTTCTCTGGAGCACCCTGTGTATCATTGAGATCCTTTGTAAAGTGCAACAGCACGATTCTGGCCGTGTTCTCCTAAGTGAAACCAAAAATTTGTATCAAACACAAGCGCACCTACGGCAACCAAACTGTTTCTTCGGTAGTGTGAGCTACAAACAGAGAGTGTTGGTTGTAAATACGACGTTCCCTCGTGAGGTTACTTCCGCGCCACAGCCGCAAACACGTCAAAAGGGACACTTGTGGTATGAAAACGACTCTTGTCTGGAGATGCAGAGTGCTAACGACAGTGTGAGGAAACAGTGCAGGCTGACCAGTACATCCTCTGTACAATAACAGTCGCTGATGAATTACAGAGAGCTCGAAATAAATTCATATACTCAAAATATTACTTTATGGAGATTACAACGTGACCAAAACTTGAGATATTATTCGACAGATAGACCTCTGCATTCTGTCTAATCTCTGATGTCTGTAACAGACGACTTAGTTTCGAACAAAATGTATTGAGTGCCGTGATTATACGGATTTGAGAAAATCTTTTGGTGGTACATTCTGCGCTATATTTGTGCGGCTGCACCTGGCGAACGTGTAACGGGTGCAGAACTCATGCCGGTGTACTGTGGCAACGTGGATGCGACAATTACATCAACTGTAAGTTCTCTAATAGAACAAACGAGGATCATCAAATCAAGTGTCAGGATGGCCGAGCGGTCTAAGGCGCCAGACTCAAGGAAAAACCTTGGCTGCAGTAGCAGCTAGAGCCTTCTGGTCCTCGAATGAGGGCGTGGGTTCGAATCCCACTCCTGACACAGATTTTGTCGCTTCTCTGGAGCACCCTGTGTATCATTGAGATCCTTTGTAAAGTGCAACAGCACGATTCTGGCCGTGTTCTCCTAAGTGAAACCAAAAATTTGTATCAAACACAAGCGCACCTACGGCAACCAAACTGTTTCTTCGGTAGTGTGAGCTACAAACAGAGAGTGTTGGTTGTAAATACGACGTTCCCTCGTGAGGTTACTTCCGCGCCACAGCCGCAAACACGTCAAAAGGGACACTTGTGGTATGAAAACGACTCTTGTCTGGAGATGCAGAGTGCTAACGACAGTGTGAGGAAACAGTGCAGGCTGACCAGTACATCCTCTGTACAATAACAGTCGCTGATGAATTACAGAGAGCTCGAAATAAATTCATATACTCAAAATATTACTTTATGGAGATTACAACGTGACCAAAACTTGAGATATTATTCGACAGATAGACCTCTGCATTCTGTCTAATCTCTGATGTCTGTAACAGACGACTTAGTTTCGAACAAAATGTATTGAGTGCCGTGATTATACGGATTTGAGAAAATCTTTTGGTGGTACATTCTGCGCTATATTTGTGCGGCTGCACCTGGCGAACGTGTAACGGGTGCAGAACTCATGCCGGTGTACTGTGGCAACGTGGATGCGACAATTACATCAACTGTAAGTTCTCTAATAGAACAAACGAGGATCATCAAATCAAGTGTCAGGATGGCCGAGCGGTCTAAGGCGCCAGACTCAAGGAAAAACCTTGGCTGCAGTAGCAGCTAGAGCCTTCTGGTCCTCGAATGAGGGCGTGGGTTCGAATCCCACTCCTGACACAGATTTTGTCGCTTCTCTGGAGCACCCTGTGTATCATTGAGATCCTTTGTAAAGTGCAACAGCACGATTCTGGCCGTGTTCTCCTAAGTGAAACCAAAAATTTGTATCAAACACAAGCGCACCTACGGCAACCAAACTGTTTCTTCGGTAGTGTGAGCTACAAACAGAGAGTGTTGGTTGTAAATACGACGTTCCCTCGTGAGGTTACTTCCGCGCCACAGCCGCAAACACGTCAAAAGGGACACTTGTGGTATGAAAACGACTCTTGTCTGGAGATGCAGAGTGCTAACGACAGTGTGAGGAAACAGTGCAGGCTGACCAGTACATCCTCTGTACAATAACAGTCGCTGATGAATTACAGAGAGCTCGAAATAAATTCATATACTCAAAATATTACTTTATGGAGATTACAACGTGACCAAAACTTGAGATATTATTCGACAGATAGACCTCTGCATTCTGTCTAATCTCTGATGTCTGTAACAGACGACTTAGTTTCGAACAAAATGTATTGAGTGCCGTGATTATACGGATTTGAGAAAATCTTTTGGTGGTACATTCTGCGCTATATTTGTGCGGCTGCACCTGGCGAACGTGTAACGGGTGCAGAACTCATGCCGGTGTACTGTGGCAACGTGGATGCGACAATTACATCAACTGTAAGTTCTCTAATAGAACAAACGAGGATCATCAAATCAAGTGTCAGGATGGCCGAGCGGTCTAAGGCGCCAGACTCAAGGAAAAACCTTGGCTGCAGTAGCAGCTAGAGCCTTCTGGTCCTCGAATGAGGGCGTGGGTTCGAATCCCACTCCTGACACAGATTTTGTCGCTTCTCTGGAGCACCCTGTGTATCATTGAGATCCTTTGTAAAGTGCAACAGCACGATTCTGGCCGTGTTCTCCTAAGTGAAACCAAAAATTTGTATCAAACACAAGCGCACCTACGGCAACCAAACTGTTTCTTCGGTAGTGTGAGCTACAAACAGAGAGTGTTGGTTGTAAATACGACGTTCCCTCGTGAGGTTACTTCCGCGCCACAGCCGCAAACACGTCAAAAGGGACACTTGTGGTATGAAAACGACTCTTGTCTGGAGATGCAGAGTGCTAACGACAGTGTGAGGAAACAGTGCAGGCTGACCAGTACATCCTCTGTACAATAACAGTCGCTGATGAATTACAGAGAGCTCGAAATAAATTCATATACTCAAAATATTACTTTATGGAGATTACAACGTGACCAAAACTTGAGATATTATTCGACAGATAGACCTCTGCATTCTGTCTAATCTCTGATGTCTGTAACAGACGACTTAGTTTCGAACAAAATGTATTGAGTGCCGTGATTATACGGATTTGAGAAAATCTTTTGGTGGTACATTCTGCGCTATATTTGTGCGGCTGCACCTGGCGAACGTGTAACGGGTGCAGAACTCATGCCGGTGTACTGTGGCAACGTGGATGCGACAATTACATCAACTGTAAGTTCTCTAATAGAACAAACGAGGATCATCAAATCAAGTGTCAGGATGGCCGAGCGGTCTAAGGCGCCAGACTCAAGGAAAAACCTTGGCTGCAGTAGCAGCTAGAGCCTTCTGGTCCTCGAATGAGGGCGTGGGTTCGAATCCCACTCCTGACACAGATTTTGTCGCTTCTCTGGAGCACCCTGTGTATCATTGAGATCCTTTGTAAAGTGCAACAGCACGATTCTGGCCGTGTTCTCCTAAGTGAAACCAAAAATTTGTATCAAACACAAGCGCACCTACGGCAACCAAACTGTTTCTTCGGTAGTGTGAGCTACAAACAGAGAGTGTTGGTTGTAAATACGACGTTCCCTCGTGAGGTTACTTCCGCGCCACAGCCGCAAACACGTCAAAAGGGACACTTGTGGTATGAAAACGACTCTTGTCTGGAGATGCAGAGTGCTAACGACAGTGTGAGGAAACAGTGCAGGCTGACCAGTACATCCTCTGTACAATAACAGTCGCTGATGAATTACAGAGAGCTCGAAATAAATTCATATACTCAAAATATTACTTTATGGAGATTACAACGTGACCAAAACTTGAGATATTATTCGACAGATAGACCTCTGCATTCTGTCTAATCTCTGATGTCTGTAACAGACGACTTAGTTTCGAACAAAATGTATTGAGTGCCGTGATTATACGGATTTGAGAAAATCTTTTGGTGGTACATTCTGCGCTATATTTGTGCGGCTGCACCTGGCGAACGTGTAACGGGTGCAGAACTCATGCCGGTGTACTGTGGCAACGTGGATGCGACAATTACATCAACTGTAAGTTCTCTAATAGAACAAACGAGGATCATCAAATCAAGTGTCAGGATGGCCGAGCGGTCTAAGGCGCCAGACTCAAGGAAAAACCTTGGCTGCAGTAGCAGCTAGAGCCTTCTGGTCCTCGAATGAGGGCGTGGGTTCGAATCCCACTCCTGACACAGATTTTGTCGCTTCTCTGGAGCACCCTGTGTATCATTGAGATCCTTTGTAAAGTGCAACAGCACGATTCTGGCCGTGTTCTCCTAAGTGAAACCAAAAATTTGTATCAAACACAAGCGCACCTACGGCAACCAAACTGTTTCTTCGGTAGTGTGAGCTACAAACAGAGAGTGTTGGTTGTAAATACGACGTTCCCTCGTGAGGTTACTTCCGCGCCACAGCCGCAAACACGTCAAAAGGGACACTTGTGGTATGAAAACGACTCTTGTCTGGAGATGCAGAGTGCTAACGACAGTGTGAGGAAACAGTGCAGGCTGACCAGTACATCCTCTGTACAATAACAGTCGCTGATGAATTACAGAGAGCTCGAAATAAATTCATATACTCAAAATATTACTTTATGGAGATTACAACGTGACCAAAACTTGAGATATTATTCGACAGATAGACCTCTGCATTCTGTCTAATCTCTGATGTCTGTAACAGACGACTTAGTTTCGAACAAAATGTATTGAGTGCCGTGATTATACGGATTTGAGAAAATCTTTTGGTGGTACATTCTGCGCTATATTTGTGCGGCTGCACCTGGCGAACGTGTAACGGGTGCAGAACTCATGCCGGTGTACTGTGGCAACGTGGATGCGACAATTACATCAACTGTAAGTTCTCTAATAGAACAAACGAGGATCATCAAATCAAGTGTCAGGATGGCCGAGCGGTCTAAGGCGCCAGACTCAAGGAAAAACCTTGGCTGCAGTAGCAGCTAGAGCCTTCTGGTCCTCGAATGAGGGCGTGGGTTCGAATCCCACTCCTGACACAGATTTTGTCGCTTCTCTGGAGCACCCTGTGTATCATTGAGATCCTTTGTAAAGTGCAACAGCACGATTCTGGCCGTGTTCTCCTAAGTGAAACCAAAAATTTGTATCAAACACAAGCGCACCTACGGCAACCAAACTGTTTCTTCGGTAGTGTGAGCTACAAACAGAGAGTGTTGGTTGTAAATACGACGTTCCCTCGTGAGGTTACTTCCGCGCCACAGCCGCAAACACGTCAAAAGGGACACTTGTGGTATGAAAACGACTCTTGTCTGGAGATGCAGAGTGCTAACGACAGTGTGAGGAAACAGTGCAGGCTGACCAGTACATCCTCTGTACAATAACAGTCGCTGATGAATTACAGAGAGCTCGAAATAAATTCATATACTCAAAATATTACTTTATGGAGATTACAACGTGACCAAAACTTGAGATATTATTCGACAGATAGACCTCTGCATTCTGTCTAATCTCTGATGTCTGTAACAGACGACTTAGTTTCGAACAAAATGTATTGAGTGCCGTGATTATACGGATTTGAGAAAATCTTTTGGTGGTACATTCTGCGCTATATTTGTGCGGCTGCACCTGGCGAACGTGTAACGGGTGCAGAACTCATGCCGGTGTACTGTGGCAACGTGGATGCGACAATTACATCAACTGTAAGTTCTCTAATAGAACAAACGAGGATCATCAAATCAAGTGTCAGGATGGCCGAGCGGTCTAAGGCGCCAGACTCAAGGAAAAACCTTGGCTGCAGTAGCAGCTAGAGCCTTCTGGTCCTCGAATGAGGGCGTGGGTTCGAATCCCACTCCTGACACAGATTTTGTCGCTTCTCTGGAGCACCCTGTGTATCATTGAGATCCTTTGTAAAGTGCAACAGCACGATTCTGGCCGTGTTCTCCTAAGTGAAACCAAAAATTTGTATCAAACACAAGCGCACCTACGGCAACCAAACTGTTTCTTCGGTAGTGTGAGCTACAAACAGAGAGTGTTGGTTGTAAATACGACGTTCCCTCGTGAGGTTACTTCCGCGCCACAGCCGCAAACACGTCAAAAGGGACACTTGTGGTATGAAAACGACTCTTGTCTGGAGATGCAGAGTGCTAACGACAGTGTGAGGAAACAGTGCAGGCTGACCAGTACATCCTCTGTACAATAACAGTCGCTGATGAATTACAGAGAGCTCGAAATAAATTCATATACTCAAAATATTACTTTATGGAGATTACAACGTGACCAAAACTTGAGATATTATTCGACAGATAGACCTCTGCATTCTGTCTAATCTCTGATGTCTGTAACAGACGACTTAGTTTCGAACAAAATGTATTGAGTGCCGTGATTATACGGATTTGAGAAAATCTTTTGGTGGTACATTCTGCGCTATATTTGTGCGGCTGCACCTGGCGAACGTGTAACGGGTGCAGAACTCATGCCGGTGTACTGTGGCAACGTGGATGCGACAATTACATCAACTGTAAGTTCTCTAATAGAACAAACGAGGATCATCAAATCAAGTGTCAGGATGGCCGAGCGGTCTAAGGCGCCAGACTCAAGGAAAAACCTTGGCTGCAGTAGCAGCTAGAGCCTTCTGGTCCTCGAATGAGGGCGTGGGTTCGAATCCCACTCCTGACACAGATTTTGTCGCTTCTCTGGAGCACCCTGTGTATCATTGAGATCCTTTGTAAAGTGCAACAGCACGATTCTGGCCGTGTTCTCCTAAGTGAAACCAAAAATTTGTATCAAACACAAGCGCACCTACGGCAACCAAACTGTTTCTTCGGTAGTGTGAGCTACAAACAGAGAGTGTTGGTTGTAAATACGACGTTCCCTCGTGAGGTTACTTCCGCGCCACAGCCGCAAACACGTCAAAAGGGACACTTGTGGTATGAAAACGACTCTTGTCTGGAGATGCAGAGTGCTAACGACAGTGTGAGGAAACAGTGCAGGCTGACCAGTACATCCTCTGTACAATAACAGTCGCTGATGAATTACAGAGAGCTCGAAATAAATTCATATACTCAAAATATTACTTTATGGAGATTACAACGTGACCAAAACTTGAGATATTATTCGACAGATAGACCTCTGCATTCTGTCTAATCTCTGATGTCTGTAACAGACGACTTAGTTTCGAACAAAATGTATTGAGTGCCGTGATTATACGGATTTGAGAAAATCTTTTGGTGGTACATTCTGCGCTATATTTGTGCGGCTGCACCTGGCGAACGTGTAACGGGTGCAGAACTCATGCCGGTGTACTGTGGCAACGTGGATGCGACAATTACATCAACTGTAAGTTCTCTAATAGAACAAACGAGGATCATCAAATCAAGTGTCAGGATGGCCGAGCGGTCTAAGGCGCCAGACTCAAGGAAAAACCTTGGCTGCAGTAGCAGCTAGAGCCTTCTGGTCCTCGAATGAGGGCGTGGGTTCGAATCCCACTCCTGACACAGATTTTGTCGCTTCTCTGGAGCACCCTGTGTATCATTGAGATCCTTTGTAAAGTGCAACAGCACGATTCTGGCCGTGTTCTCCTAAGTGAAACCAAAAATTTGTATCAAACACAAGCGCACCTACGGCAACCAAACTGTTTCTTCGGTAGTGTGAGCTACAAACAGAGAGTGTTGGTTGTAAATACGACGTTCCCTCGTGAGGTTACTTCCGCGCCACAGCCGCAAACACGTCAAAAGGGACACTTGTGGTATGAAAACGACTCTTGTCTGGAGATGCAGAGTGCTAACGACAGTGTGAGGAAACAGTGCAGGCTGACCAGTACATCCTCTGTACAATAACAGTCGCTGATGAATTACAGAGAGCTCGAAATAAATTCATATACTCAAAATATTACTTTATGGAGATTACAACGTGACCAAAACTTGAGATATTATTCGACAGATAGACCTCTGCATTCTGTCTAATCTCTGATGTCTGTAACAGACGACTTAGTTTCGAACAAAATGTATTGAGTGCCGTGATTATACGGATTTGAGAAAATCTTTTGGTGGTACATTCTGCGCTATATTTGTGCGGCTGCACCTGGCGAACGTGTAACGGGTGCAGAACTCATGCCGGTGTACTGTGGCAACGTGGATGCGACAATTACATCAACTGTAAGTTCTCTAATAGAACAAACGAGGATCATCAAATCAAGTGTCAGGATGGCCGAGCGGTCTAAGGCGCCAGACTCAAGGAAAAACCTTGGCTGCAGTAGCAGCTAGAGCCTTCTGGTCCTCGAATGAGGGCGTGGGTTCGAATCCCACTCCTGACACAGATTTTGTCGCTTCTCTGGAGCACCCTGTGTATCATTGAGATCCTTTGTAAAGTGCAACAGCACGATTCTGGCCGTGTTCTCCTAAGTGAAACCAAAAATTTGTATCAAACACAAGCGCACCTACGGCAACCAAACTGTTTCTTCGGTAGTGTGAGCTACAAACAGAGAGTGTTGGTTGTAAATACGACGTTCCCTCGTGAGGTTACTTCCGCGCCACAGCCGCAAACACGTCAAAAGGGACACTTGTGGTATGAAAACGACTCTTGTCTGGAGATGCAGAGTGCTAACGACAGTGTGAGGAAACAGTGCAGGCTGACCAGTACATCCTCTGTACAATAACAGTCGCTGATGAATTACAGAGAGCTCGAAATAAATTCATATACTCAAAATATTACTTTATGGAGATTACAACGTGACCAAAACTTGAGATATTATTCGACAGATAGACCTCTGCATTCTGTCTAATCTCTGATGTCTGTAACAGACGACTTAGTTTCGAACAAAATGTATTGAGTGCCGTGATTATACGGATTTGAGAAAATCTTTTGGTGGTACATTCTGCGCTATATTTGTGCGGCTGCACCTGGCGAACGTGTAACGGGTGCAGAACTCATGCCGGTGTACTGTGGCAACGTGGATGCGACAATTACATCAACTGTAAGTTCTCTAATAGAACAAACGAGGATCATCAAATCAAGTGTCAGGATGGCCGAGCGGTCTAAGGCGCCAGACTCAAGGAAAAACCTTGGCTGCAGTAGCAGCTAGAGCCTTCTGGTCCTCGAATGAGGGCGTGGGTTCGAATCCCACTCCTGACACAGATTTTGTCGCTTCTCTGGAGCACCCTGTGTATCATTGAGATCCTTTGTAAAGTGCAACAGCACGATTCTGGCCGTGTTCTCCTAAGTGAAACCAAAAATTTGTATCAAACACAAGCGCACCTACGGCAACCAAACTGTTTCTTCGGTAGTGTGAGCTACAAACAGAGAGTGTTGGTTGTAAATACGACGTTCCCTCGTGAGGTTACTTCCGCGCCACAGCCGCAAACACGTCAAAAGGGACACTTGTGGTATGAAAACGACTCTTGTCTGGAGATGCAGAGTGCTAACGACAGTGTGAGGAAACAGTGCAGGCTGACCAGTACATCCTCTGTACAATAACAGTCGCTGATGAATTACAGAGAGCTCGAAATAAATTCATATACTCAAAATATTACTTTATGGAGATTACAACGTGACCAAAACTTGAGATATTATTCGACAGATAGACCTCTGCATTCTGTCTAATCTCTGATGTCTGTAACAGACGACTTAGTTTCGAACAAAATGTATTGAGTGCCGTGATTATACGGATTTGAGAAAATCTTTTGGTGGTACATTCTGCGCTATATTTGTGCGGCTGCACCTGGCGAACGTGTAACGGGTGCAGAACTCATGCCGGTGTACTGTGGCAACGTGGATGCGACAATTACATCAACTGTAAGTTCTCTAATAGAACAAACGAGGATCATCAAATCAAGTGTCAGGATGGCCGAGCGGTCTAAGGCGCCAGACTCAAGGAAAAACCTTGGCTGCAGTAGCAGCTAGAGCCTTCTGGTCCTCGAATGAGGGCGTGGGTTCGAATCCCACTCCTGACACAGATTTTGTCGCTTCTCTGGAGCACCCTGTGTATCATTGAGATCCTTTGTAAAGTGCAACAGCACGATTCTGGCCGTGTTCTCCTAAGTGAAACCAAAAATTTGTATCAAACACAAGCGCACCTACGGCAACCAAACTGTTTCTTCGGTAGTGTGAGCTACAAACAGAGAGTGTTGGTTGTAAATACGACGTTCCCTCGTGAGGTTACTTCCGCGCCACAGCCGCAAACACGTCAAAAGGGACACTTGTGGTATGAAAACGACTCTTGTCTGGAGATGCAGAGTGCTAACGACAGTGTGAGGAAACAGTGCAGGCTGACCAGTACATCCTCTGTACAGTAACAGTCGCTGATGAATTACAGAGAGCTCGAAATAAATTCATATACTCAAAATATTACTTTATGGAGATTACAACGTGACCAAAACTTGAGATATTATTCGACAGATAGACCTCTGCATTCTGTCTAATCTCTGATGTCTGTAACAGACGACTTAGTTTCGAACAAAATGTATTGAGTGCCGTGATTATACGGATTTGAGAAAATCTTTTGGTGGTACATTCTGCGCTATATTTGTGCGGCTGCACCTGGCGAACGTGTAACGGGTGCAGAACTCATGCCGGTGTACTGTGGCAACGTGGATGCGACAATTACATCAACTGTAAGTTCTCTAATAGAACAAACGAGGATCATCAAATCAAGTGTCAGGATGGCCGAGCGGTCTAAGGCGCCAGACTCAAGGAAAAACCTTGGCTGCAGTAGCAGCTAGAGCCTTCTGGTCCTCGAATGAGGGCGTGGGTTCGAATCCCACTCCTGACACAGATTTTGTCGCTTCTCTGGAGCACCCTGTGTATCATTGAGATCCTTTGTAAAGTGCAACAGCACGATTCTGGCCGTGTTCTCCTAAGTGAAACCAAAAATTTGTATCAAACACAAGCGCACCTACGGCAACCAAACTGTTTCTTCGGTAGTGTGAGCTACAAACAGAGAGTGTTGGTTGTAAATACGACGTTCCCTCGTGAGGTTACTTCCGCGCCACAGCCGCAAACACGTCAAAAGGGACACTTGTGGTATGAAAACGACTCTTGTCTGGAGATGCAGAGTGCTAACGACAGTGTGAGGAAACAGTGCAGGCTGACCAGTACATCCTCTGTACAATAACAGTCGCTGATGAATTACAGAGAGCTCGAAATAAATTCATATACTCAAAATATTACTTTATGGAGATTACAACGTGACCAAAACTTGAGATATTATTCGACAGATAGACCTCTGCATTCTGTCTAATCTCTGATGTCTGTAACAGACGACTTAGTTTCGAACAAAATGTATTGAGTGCCGTGATTATACGGATTTGAGAAAATCTTTTGGTGGTACATTCTGCGCTATATTTGTGCGGCTGCACCTGGCGAACGTGTAACGGGTGCAGAACTCATGCCGGTGTACTGTGGCAACGTGGATGCGACAATTACATCAACTGTAAGTTCTCTAATAGAACAAACGAGGATCATCAAATCAAGTGTCAGGATGGCCGAGCGGTCTAAGGCGCCAGACTCAAGGAAAAACCTTGGCTGCAGTAGCAGCTAGAGCCTTCTGGTCCTCGAATGAGGGCGTGGGTTCGAATCCCACTCCTGACACAGATTTTGTCGCTTCTCTGGAGCACCCTGTGTATCATTGAGATCCTTTGTAAAGTGCAACAGCACGATTCTGGCCGTGTTCTCCTAAGTGAAACCAAAAATTTGTATCAAACACAAGCGCACCTACGGCAACCAAACTGTTTCTTCGGTAGTGTGAGCTACAAACAGAGAGTGTTGGTTGTAAATACGACGTTCCCTCGTGAGGTTACTTCCGCGCCACAGCCGCAAACACGTCAAAAGGGACACTTGTGGTATGAAAACGACTCTTGTCTGGAGATGCAGAGTGCTAACGACAGTGTGAGGAAACAGTGCAGGCTGACCAGTACATCCTCTGTACAATAACAGTCGCTGATGAATTACAGAGAGCTCGAAATAAATTCATATACTCAAAATATTACTTTATGGAGATTACAACGTGACCAAAACTTGAGATATTATTCGACAGATAGACCTCTGCATTCTGTCTAATCTCTGATGTCTGTAACAGACGACTTAGTTTCGAACAAAATGTATTGAGTGCCGTGATTATACGGATTTGAGAAAATCTTTTGGTGGTACATTCTGCGCTATATTTGTGCGGCTGCACCTGGCGAACGTGTAACGGGTGCAGAACTCATGCCGGTGTACTGTGGCAACGTGGATGCGACAATTACATCAACTGTAAGTTCTCTAATAGAACAAACGAGGATCATCAAATCAAGTGTCAGGATGGCCGAGCGGTCTAAGGCGCCAGACTCAAGGAAAAACCTTGGCTGCAGTAGCAGCTAGAGCCTTCTGGTCCTCGAATGAGGGCGTGGGTTCGAATCCCACTCCTGACACAGATTTTGTCGCTTCTCTGGAGCACCCTGTGTATCATTGAGATCCTTTGTAAAGTGCAACAGCACGATTCTGGCCGTGTTCTCCTAAGTGAAACCAAAAATTTGTATCAAACACAAGCGCACCTACGGCAACCAAACTGTTTCTTCGGTAGTGTGAGCTACAAACAGAGAGTGTTGGTTGTAAATACGACGTTCCCTCGTGAGGTTACTTCCGCGCCACAGCCGCAAACACGTCAAAAGGGACACTTGTGGTATGAAAACGACTCTTGTCTGGAGATGCAGAGTGCTAACGACAGTGTGAGGAAACAGTGCAGGCTGACCAGTACATCCTCTGTACAATAACAGTCGCTGATGAATTACAGAGAGCTCGAAATAAATTCATATACTCAAAATATTACTTTATGGAGATTACAACGTGACCAAAACTTGAGATATTATTCGACAGATAGACCTCTGCATTCTGTCTAATCTCTGATGTCTGTAACAGACGACTTAGTTTCGAACAAAATGTATTGAGTGCCGTGATTATACGGATTTGAGAAAATCTTTTGGTGGTACATTCTGCGCTATATTTGTGCGGCTGCACCTGGCGAACGTGTAACGGGTGCAGAACTCATGCCGGTGTACTGTGGCAACGTGGATGCGACAATTACATCAACTGTAAGTTCTCTAATAGAACAAACGAGGATCATCAAATCAAGTGTCAGGATGGCCGAGCGGTCTAAGGCGCCAGACTCAAGGAAAAACCTTGGCTGCAGTAGCAGCTAGAGCCTTCTGGTCCTCGAATGAGGGCGTGGGTTCGAATCCCACTCCTGACACAGATTTTGTCGCTTCTCTGGAGCACCCTGTGTATCATTGAGATCCTTTGTAAAGTGCAACAGCACGATTCTGGCCGTGTTCTCCTAAGTGAAACCAAAAATTTGTATCAAACACAAGCGCACCTACGGCAACCAAACTGTTTCTTCGGTAGTGTGAGCTACAAACAGAGAGTGTTGGTTGTAAATACGACGTTCCCTCGTGAGGTTACTTCCGCGCCACAGCCGCAAACACGTCAAAAGGGACACTTGTGGTATGAAAACGACTCTTGTCTGGAGATGCAGAGTGCTAACGACAGTGTGAGGAAACAGTGCAGGCTGACCAGTACATCCTCTGTACAATAACAGTCGCTGATGAATTACAGAGAGCTCGAAATAAATTCATATACTCAAAATATTACTTTATGGAGATTACAACGTGACCAAAACTTGAGATATTATTCGACAGATAGACCTCTGCATTCTGTCTAATCTCTGATGTCTGTAACAGACGACTTAGTTTCGAACAAAATGTATTGAGTGCCGTGATTATACGGATTTGAGAAAATCTTTTGGTGGTACATTCTGCGCTATATTTGTGCGGCTGCACCTGGCGAACGTGTAACGGGTGCAGAACTCATGCCGGTGTACTGTGGCAACGTGGATGCGACAATTACATCAACTGTAAGTTCTCTAATAGAACAAACGAGGATCATCAAATCAAGTGTCAGGATGGCCGAGCGGTCTAAGGCGCCAGACTCAAGGAAAAACCTTGGCTGCAGTAGCAGCTAGAGCCTTCTGGTCCTCGAATGAGGGCGTGGGTTCGAATCCCACTCCTGACACAGATTTTGTCGCTTCTCTGGAGCACCCTGTGTATCATTGAGATCCTTTGTAAAGTGCAACAGCACGATTCTGGCCGTGTTCTCCTAAGTGAAACCAAAAATTTGTATCAAACACAAGCGCACCTACGGCAACCAAACTGTTTCTTCGGTAGTGTGAGCTACAAACAGAGAGTGTTGGTTGTAAATACGACGTTCCCTCGTGAGGTTACTTCCGCGCCACAGCCGCAAACACGTCAAAAGGGACACTTGTGGTATGAAAACGACTCTTGTCTGGAGATGCAGAGTGCTAACGACAGTGTGAGGAAACAGTGCAGGCTGACCAGTACATCCTCTGTACAATAACAGTCGCTGATGAATTACAGAGAGCTCGAAATAAATTCATATACTCAAAATATTACTTTATGGAGATTACAACGTGACCAAAACTTGAGATATTATTCGACAGATAGACCTCTGCATTCTGTCTAATCTCTGATGTCTGTAACAGACGACTTAGTTTCGAACAAAATGTATTGAGTGCCGTGATTATACGGATTTGAGAAAATCTTTTGGTGGTACATTCTGCGCTATATTTGTGCGGCTGCACCTGGCGAACGTGTAACGGGTGCAGAACTCATGCCGGTGTACTGTGGCAACGTGGATGCGACAATTACATCAACTGTAAGTTCTCTAATAGAACAAACGAGGATCATCAAATCAAGTGTCAGGATGGCCGAGCGGTCTAAGGCGCCAGACTCAAGGAAAAACCTTGGCTGCAGTAGCAGCTAGAGCCTTCTGGTCCTCGAATGAGGGCGTGGGTTCGAATCCCACTCCTGACACAGATTTTGTCGCTTCTCTGGAGCACCCTGTGTATCATTGAGATCCTTTGTAAAGTGCAACAGCACGATTCTGGCCGTGTTCTCCTAAGTGAAACCAAAAATTTGTATCAAACACAAGCGCACCTACGGCAACCAAACTGTTTCTTCGGTAGTGTGAGCTACAAACAGAGAGTGTTGGTTGTAAATACGACGTTCCCTCGTGAGGTTACTTCCGCGCCACAGCCGCAAACACGTCAAAAGGGACACTTGTGGTATGAAAACGACTCTTGTCTGGAGATGCAGAGTGCTAACGACAGTGTGAGGAAACAGTGCAGGCTGACCAGTACATCCTCTGTACAATAACAGTCGCTGATGAATTACAGAGAGCTCGAAATAAATTCATATACTCAAAATATTACTTTATGGAGATTACAACGTGACCAAAACTTGAGATATTATTCGACAGATAGACCTCTGCATTCTGTCTAATCTCTGATGTCTGTAACAGACGACTTAGTTTCGAACAAAATGTATTGAGTGCCGTGATTATACGGATTTGAGAAAATCTTTTGGTGGTACATTCTGCGCTATATTTGTGCGGCTGCACCTGGCGAACGTGTAACGGGTGCAGAACTCATGCCGGTGTACTGTGGCAACGTGGATGCGACAATTACATCAACTGTAAGTTCTCTAATAGAACAAACGAGGATCATCAAATCAAGTGTCAGGATGGCCGAGCGGTCTAAGGCGCCAGACTCAAGGAAAAACCTTGGCTGCAGTAGCAGCTAGAGCCTTCTGGTCCTCGAATGAGGGCGTGGGTTCGAATCCCACTCCTGACACAGATTTTGTCGCTTCTCTGGAGCACCCTGTGTATCATTGAGATCCTTTGTAAAGTGCAACAGCACGATTCTGGCCGTGTTCTCCTAAGTGAAACCAAAAATTTGTATCAAACACAAGCGCACCTACGGCAACCAAACTGTTTCTTCGGTAGTGTGAGCTACAAACAGAGAGTGTTGGTTGTAAATACGACGTTCCCTCGTGAGGTTACTTCCGCGCCACAGCCGCAAACACGTCAAAAGGGACACTTGTGGTATGAAAACGACTCTTGTCTGGAGATGCAGAGTGCTAACGACAGTGTGAGGAAACAGTGCAGGCTGACCAGTACATCCTCTGTACAATAACAGTCGCTGATGAATTACAGAGAGCTCGAAATAAATTCATATACTCAAAATATTACTTTATGGAGATTACAACGTGACCAAAACTTGAGATATTATTCGACAGATAGACCTCTGCATTCTGTCTAATCTCTGATGTCTGTAACAGACGACTTAGTTTCGAACAAAATGTATTGAGTGCCGTGATTATACGGATTTGAGAAAATCTTTTGGTGGTACATTCTGCGCTATATTTGTGCGGCTGCACCTGGCGAACGTGTAACGGGTGCAGAACTCATGCCGGTGTACTGTGGCAACGTGGATGCGACAATTACATCAACTGTAAGTTCTCTAATAGAACAAACGAGGATCATCAAATCAAGTGTCAGGATGGCCGAGCGGTCTAAGGCGCCAGACTCAAGGAAAAACCTTGGCTGCAGTAGCAGCTAGAGCCTTCTGGTCCTCGAATGAGGGCGTGGGTTCGAATCCCACTCCTGACACAGATTTTGTCGCTTCTCTGGAGCACCCTGTGTATCATTGAGATCCTTTGTAAAGTGCAACAGCACGATTCTGGCCGTGTTCTCCTAAGTGAAACCAAAAATTTGTATCAAACACAAGCGCACCTACGGCAACCAAACTGTTTCTTCGGTAGTGTGAGCTACAAACAGAGAGTGTTGGTTGTAAATACGACGTTCCCTCGTGAGGTTACTTCCGCGCCACAGCCGCAAACACGTCAAAAGGGACACTTGTGGTATGAAAACGACTCTTGTCTGGAGATGCAGAGTGCTAACGACAGTGTGAGGAAACAGTGCAGGCTGACCAGTACATCCTCTGTACAATAACAGTCGCTGATGAATTACAGAGAGCTCGAAATAAATTCATATACTCAAAATATTACTTTTTGGAGATTACAACGTGACCAAAACTTGAGATATTATTCGACAGATAGACCTCTGCATTCTGTCTAATCTCTGATGTCTGTAACAGACGACTTAGTTTCGAACAAAATGTATTGAGTGCCGTGATTATACGGATTTGAGAAAATCTTTTGGTGGTACATTCTGCGCTATATTTGTGCGGCTGCACCTGGCGAACGTGTAACGGGTGCAGAACTCATGCCGGTGTACTGTGGCAACGTGGATGCGACAATTACATCAACTGTAAGTTCTCTAATAGAACAAACGAGGATCATCAAATCAAGTGTCAGGATGGCCGAGCGGTCTAAGGCGCCAGACTCAAGGAAAAACCTTGGCTGCAGTAGCAGCTAGAGCCTTCTGGTCCTCGAATGAGGGCGTGGGTTCGAATCCCACTCCTGACACAGATTTTGTCGCTTCTCTGGAGCACCCTGTGTATCATTGAGATCCTTTGTAAAGTGCAACAGCACGATTCTGGCCGTGTTCTCCTAAGTGAAACCAAAAATTTGTATCAAACACAAGCGCACCTACGGCAACCAAACTGTTTCTTCGGTAGTGTGAGCTACAAACAGAGAGTGTTGGTTGTAAATACGACGTTCCCTCGTGAGGTTACTTCCGCGCCACAGCCGCAAACACGTCAAAAGGGACACTTGTGGTATGAAAACGACTCTTGTCTGGAGATGCAGAGTGCTAACGACAGTGTGAGGAAACAGTGCAGGCTGACCAGTACATCCTCTGTACAATAACAGTCGCTGATGAATTACAGAGAGCTCGAAATAAATTCATATACTCAAAATATTACTTTATGGAGATTACAACGTGACCAAAACTTGAGATATTATTCGACAGATAGACCTCTGCATTCTGTCTAATCTCTGATGTCTGTAACAGACGACTTAGTTTCGAACAAAATGTATTGAGTGCCGTGATTATACGGATTTGAGAAAATCTTTTGGTGGTACATTCTGCGCTATATTTGTGCGGCTGCACCTGGCGAACGTGTAACGGGTGCAGAACTCATGCCGGTGTACTGTGGCAACGTGGATGCGACAATTACATCAACTGTAAGTTCTCTAATAGAACAAACGAGGATCATCAAATCAAGTGTCAGGATGGCCGAGCGGTCTAAGGCGCCAGACTCAAGGAAAAACCTTGGCTGCAGTAGCAGCTAGAGCCTTCTGGTCCTCGAATGAGGGCGTGGGTTCGAATCCCACTCCTGACACAGATTTTGTCGCTTCTCTGGAGCACCCTGTGTATCATTGAGATCCTTTGTAAAGTGCAACAGCACGATTCTGGCCGTGTTCTCCTAAGTGAAACCAAAAATTTGTATCAAACACAAGCGCACCTACGGCAACCAAACTGTTTCTTCGGTAGTGTGAGCTACAAACAGAGAGTGTTGGTTGTAAATACGACGTTCCCTCGTGAGGTTACTTCCGCGCCACAGCCGCAAACACGTCAAAAGGGACACTTGTGGTATGAAAACGACTCTTGTCTGGAGATGCAGAGTGCTAACGACAGTGTGAGGAAACAGTGCAGGCTGACCAGTACATCCTCTGTACAATAACAGTCGCTGATGAATTACAGAGAGCTCGAAATAAATTCATATACTCAAAATATTACTTTATGGAGATTACAACGTGACCAAAACTTGAGATATTATTCGACAGATAGACCTCTGCATTCTGTCTAATCTCTGATGTCTGTAACAGACGACTTAGTTTCGAACAAAATGTATTGAGTGCCGTGATTATACGGATTTGAGAAAATCTTTTGGTGGTACATTCTGCGCTATATTTGTGCGGCTGCACCTGGCGAACGTGTAACGGGTGCAGAACTCATGCCGGTGTACTGTGGCAACGTGGATGCGACAATTACATCAACTGTAAGTTCTCTAATAGAACAAACGAGGATCATCAAATCAAGTGTCAGGATGGCCGAGCGGTCTAAGGCGCCAGACTCAAGGAAAAACCTTGGCTGCAGTAGCAGCTAGAGCCTTCTGGTCCTCGAATGAGGGCGTGGGTTCGAATCCCACTCCTGACACAGATTTTGTCGCTTCTCTGGAGCACCCTGTGTATCATTGAGATCCTTTGTAAAGTGCAACAGCACGATTCTGGCCGTGTTCTCCTAAGTGAAACCAAAAATTTGTATCAAACACAAGCGCACCTACGGCAACCAAACTGTTTCTTCGGTAGTGTGAGCTACAAACAGAGAGTGTTGGTTGTAAATACGACGTTCCCTCGTGAGGTTACTTCCGCGCCACAGCCGCAAACACGTCAAAAGGGACACTTGTGGTATGAAAACGACTCTTGTCTGGAGATGCAGAGTGCTAACGACAGTGTGAGGAAACAGTGCAGGCTGACCAGTACATCCTCTGTACAATAACAGTCGCTGATGAATTACAGAGAGCTCGAAATAAATTCATATACTCAAAATATTACTTTATGGAGATTACAACGTGACCAAAACTTGAGATATTATTCGACAGATAGACCTCTGCATTCTGTCTAATCTCTGATGTCTGTAACAGACGACTTAGTTTCGAACAAAATGTATTGAGTGCCGTGATTATACGGATTTGAGAAAATCTTTTGGTGGTACATTCTGCGCTATATTTGTGCGGCTGCACCTGGCGAACGTGTAACGGGTGCAGAACTCATGCCGGTGTACTGTGGCAACGTGGATGCGACAATTACATCAACTGTAAGTTCTCTAATAGAACAAACGAGGATCATCAAATCAAGTGTGAGGATGGCCGAGCGGTCTAAGGCGCCAGACTCAAGGAAAAACCTTGGCTGCAGTAGCAGCTAGAGCCTTCTGGTCCTCGAATGAGGGCGTGGGTTCGAATCCCACTCCTGACACAGATTTTGTCGCTTCTCTGGAGCACCCTGTGTATCATTGAGATCCTTTGTAAAGTGCAACAGCACGATTCTGGCCGTGTTCTCCTAAGTGAAACCAAAAATTTGTATCAAACACAAGCGCACCTACGGCAACCAAACTGTTTCTTCGGTAGTGTGAGCTACAAACAGAGAGTGTTGGTTGTAAATACGACGTTCCCTCGTGAGGTTACTTCCGCGCCACAGCCGCAAACACGTCAAAAGGGACACTTGTGGTATGAAAACGACTCTTGTCTGGAGATGCAGAGTGCTAACGACAGTGTGAGGAAACAGTGCAGGCTGACCAGTACATCCTCTGTACAATAACAGTCGCTGATGAATTACAGAGAGCTCGAAATAAATTCATATACTCAAAATATTACTTTATGGAGATTACAACGTGACCAAAACTTGAGATATTATTCGACAGATAGACCTCTGCATTCTGTCTAATCTCTGATGTCTGTAACAGACGACTTAGTTTCGAACAAAATGTATTGAGTGCCGTGATTATACGGATTTGAGAAAATCTTTTGGTGGTACATTCTGCGCTATATTTGTGCGGCTGCACCTGGCGAACGTGTAACGGGTGCAGAACTCATGCCGGTGTACTGTGGCAACGTGGATGCGACAATTACATCAACTGTAAGTTCTCTAATAGAACAAACGAGGATCATCAAATCAAGTGTCAGGATGGCCGAGCGGTCTAAGGCGCCAGACTCAAGGAAAAACCTTGGCTGCGGTAGCAGCTAGAGCCTTCTGGTCCTCGAATGAGGGCGTGGGTTCGAATCCCACTCCTGACACAGATTTTGTCGCTTCTCTGGAGCACCCTGTGTATCATTGAGATCCTTTGTAAAGTGCAACAGCACGATTCTGGCCGTGTTCTCCTAAGTGAAACCAAAAATTTGTATCAAACACAAGCGCACCTACGGCAACCAAACTGTTTCTTCGGTAGTGTGAGCTACAAACAGAGAGTGTTGGTTGTAAATACGACGTTCCCTCGTGAGGTTACTTCCGCGCCACAGCCGCAAACACGTCAAAAGGGACACTTGTGGTATGAAAACGACTCTTGTCTGGAGATGCAGAGTGCTAACGACAGTGTGAGGAAACAGTGCAGGCTGACCAGTACATCCTCTGTACAATAACAGTCGCTGATGAATTACAGAGAGCTCGAAATAAATTCATATACTCAAAATATTACTTTATGGAGATTACAACGTGACCAAAACTTGAGATATTATTCGACAGATAGACCTCTGCATTCTGTCTAATCTCTGATGTCTGTAACAGACGACTTAGTTTCGAACAAAATGTATTGAGTGCCGTGATTATACGGATTTGAGAAAATCTTTTGGTGGTACATTCTGCGCTATATTTGTGCGGCTGCACCTGGCGAACGTGTAACGGGTGCAGAACTCATGCCGGTGTACTGTGGCAACGTGGATGCGACAATTACATCAACTGTAAGTTCTCTAATAGAACAAACGAGGATCATCAAATCAAGTGTCAGGATGGCCGAGCGGTCTAAGGCGCCAGACTCAAGGAAAAACCTTGGCTGCAGTAGCAGCTAGAGCCTTCTGGTCCTCGAATGAGGGCGTGGGTTCGAATCCCACTCCTGACACAGATTTTGTCGCTTCTCTGGAGCACCCTGTGTATCATTGAGATCCTTTGTAAAGTGCAACAGCACGATTCTGGCCGTGTTCTCCTAAGTGAAACCAAAAATTTGTATCAAACACAAGCGCACCTACGGCAACCAAACTGTTTCTTCGGTAGTGTGAGCTACAAACAGAGAGTGTTGGTTGTAAATACGACGTTCCCTCGTGAGGTTACTTCCGCGCCACAGCCGCAAACACGTCAAAAGGGACACTTGTGGTATGAAAACGACTCTTGTCTGGAGATGCAGAGTGCTAACGACAGTGTGAGGAAACAGTGCAGGCTGACCAGTACATCCTCTGTACAATAACAGTCGCTGATGAATTACAGAGAGCTCGAAATAAATTCATATACTCAAAATATTACTTTATGGAGATTACAACGTGACCAAAACTTGAGATATTATTCGACAGATAGACCTCTGCATTCTGTCTAATCTCTGATGTCTGTAACAGACGACTTAGTTTCGAACAAAATGTATTGAGTGCCGTGATTATACGGATTTGAGAAAATCTTTTGGTGGTACATTCTGCGCTATATTTGTGCGGCTGCACCTGGCGAACGTGTAACGGGTGCAGAACTCATGCCGGTGTACTGTGGCAACGTGGATGCGACAATTACATCAACTGTAAGTTCTCTAATAGAACAAACGAGGATCATCAAATCAAGTGTGAGGATGGCCGAGCGGTCTAAGGCGCCAGACTCAAGGAAAAACCTTGGCTGCAGTAGCAGCTAGAGCCTTCTGGTCCTCGAATGAGGGCGTGGGTTCGAATCCCACTCCTGACACAGATTTTGTCGCTTCTCTGGAGCACCCTGTGTATCATTGAGATCCTTTGTAAAGTGCAACAGCACGATTCTGGCCGTGTTCTCCTAAGTGAAACCAAAAATTTGTATCAAACACAAGCGCACCTACGGCAACCAAACTGTTTCTTCGGTAGTGTGAGCTACAAACAGAGAGTGTTGGTTGTAAATACGACGTTCCCTCGTGAGGTTACTTCCGCGCCACAGCCGCAAACACGTCAAAAGGGACACTTGTGGTATGAAAACGACTCTTGTCTGGAGATGCAGAGTGCTAACGACAGTGTGAGGAAACAGTGCAGGCTGACCAGTACATCCTCTGTACAATAACAGTCGCTGATGAATTACAGAGAGCTCGAAATAAATTCATATACTCAAAATATTACTTTATGGAGATTACAACGTGACCAAAACTTGAGATATTATTCGACAGATAGACCTCTGCATTCTGTCTAATCTCTGATGTCTGTAACAGACGACTTAGTTTCGAACAAAATGTATTGAGTGCCGTGATTATACGGATTTGAGAAAATCTTTTGGTGGTACATTCTGCGCTATATTTGTGCGGCTGCACCTGGCGAACGTGTAACGGGTGCAGAACTCATGCCGGTGTACTGTGGCAACGTGGATGCGACAATTACATCAACTGTAAGTTCTCTAATAGAACAAACGAGGATCATCAAATCAAGTGTCAGGATGGCCGAGCGGTCTAAGGCGCCAGACTCAAGGAAAAACCTTGGCTGCAGTAGCAGCTAGAGCCTTCTGGTCCTCGAATGAGGGCGTGGGTTCGAATCCCACTCCTGACACAGATTTTGTCGCTTCTCTGGAGCACCCTGTGTATCATTGAGATCCTTTGTAAAGTGCAACAGCACGATTCTGGCCGTGTTCTCCTAAGTGAAACCAAAAATTTGTATCAAACACAAGCGCACCTACGGCAACCAAACTGTTTCTTCGGTAGTGTGAGCTACAAACAGAGAGTGTTGGTTGTAAATACGACGTTCCCTCGTGAGGTTACTTCCGCGCCACAGCCGCAAACACGTCAAAAGGGACACTTGTGGTATGAAAACGACTCTTGTCTGGAGATGCAGAGTGCTAACGACAGTGTGAGGAAACAGTGCAGGCTGACCAGTACATCCTCTGTACAATAACAGTCGCTGATGAATTACAGAGAGCTCGAAATAAATTCATATACTCAAAATATTACTTTATGGAGATTACAACGTGACCAAAACTTGAGATATTATTCGACAGATAGACCTCTGCATTCTGTCTAATCTCTGATGTCTGTAACAGACGACTTAGTTTCGAACAAAATGTATTGAGTGCCGTGATTATACGGATTTGAGAAAATCTTTTGGTGGTACATTCTGCGCTATATTTGTGCGGCTGCACCTGGCGAACGTGTAACGGGTGCAGAACTCATGCCGGTGTACTGTGGCAACGTGGATGCGACAATTACATCAACTGTAAGTTCTCTAATAGAACAAACGAGGATCATCAAATCAAGTGTCAGGATGGCCGAGCGGTCTAAGGCGCCAGACTCAAGGAAAAACCTTGGCTGCAGTAGCAGCTAGAGCCTTCTGGTCCTCGAATGAGGGCGTGGGTTCGAATCCCACTCCTGACACAGATTTTGTCGCTTCTCTGGAGCACCCTGTGTATCATTGAGATCCTTTGTAAAGTGCAACAGCACGATTCTGGCCGTGTTCTCCTAAGTGAAACCAAAAATTTGTATCAAACACAAGCGCACCTACGGCAACCAAACTGTTTCTTCGGTAGTGTGAGCTACAAACAGAGAGTGTTGGTTGTAAATACGACGTTCCCTCGTGAGGTTACTTCCGCGCCACAGCCGCAAACACGTCAAAAGGGACGCTTGTGGTATGAAAACGACTCTTGTCTGGAGATGCAGAGTGCTAACGACAGTGTGAGGAAACAGTGCAGGCTGACCAGTACATCCTCTGTACAATAACAGTCGCTGATGAATTACAGAGAGCTCGAAATAAATTCATATACTCAAAATATTACTTTATGGAGATTACAACGTGACCAAAACTTGAGATATTATTCGACAGATAGACCTCTGCATTCTGTCTAATCTCTGATGTCTGTAACAGACGACTTAGTTTCGAACAAAATGTATTGAGTGCCGTGATTATACGGATTTGAGAAAATCTTTTGGTGGTACATTCTGCGCTATATTTGTGCGGCTGCACCTGGCGAACGTGTAACGGGTGCAGAACTCATGCCGGTGTACTGTGGCAACGTGGATGCGACAATTACATCAACTGTAAGTTCTCTAATAGAACAAACGAGGATCATCAAATCAAGTGTCAGGATGGCCGAGCGGTCTAAGGCGCCAGACTCAAGGAAAAACCTTGGCTGCAGTAGCAGCTAGAGCCTTCTGGTCCTCGAATGAGGGCGTGGGTTCGAATCCCACTCCTGACACAGATTTTGTCGCTTCTCTGGAGCACCCTGTGTATCATTGAGATCCTTTGTAAAGTGCAACAGCACGATTCTGGCCGTGTTCTCCTAAGTGAAACCAAAAATTTGTATCAAACACAAGCGCACCTACGGCAACCAAACTGTTTCTTCGGTAGTGTGAGCTACAAACAGAGAGTGTTGGTTGTAAATACGACGTTCCCTCGTGAGGTTACTTCCGCGCCACAGCCGCAAACACGTCAAAAGGGACACTTGTGGTATGAAAACGACTCTTGTCTGGAGATGCAGAGTGCTAACGACAGTGTGAGGAAACAGTGCAGGCTGACCAGTACATCCTCTGTACAATAACAGTCGCTGATGAATTACAGAGAGCTCGAAATAAATTCATATACTCAAAATATTACTTTATGGAGATTACAACGTGACCAAAACTTGAGATATTATTCGACAGATAGACCTCTGCATTCTGTCTAATCTCTGATGTCTGTAACAGACGACTTAGTTTCGAACAAAATGTATTGAGTGCCGTGATTATACGGATTTGAGAAACTCTTTTGGTGGTACATTCTGCGCTATATTTGTGCGGCTGCACCTGGCGAACGTGTAACGGGTGCAGAACTCATGCCGGTGTACTGTGGCAACGTGGATGCGACAATTACATCAACTGTAAGTTCTCTAATAGAACAAACGAGGATCATCAAATCAAGTGTCAGGATGGCCGAGCGGTCTAAGGCGCCAGACTCAAGGAAAAACCTTGGCTGCAGTAGCAGCTAGAGCCTTCTGGTCCTCGAATGAGGGCGTGGGTTCGAATCCCACTCCTGACACAGATTTTGTCGCTTCTCTGGAGCACCCTGTGTATCATTGAGATCCTTTGTAAAGTGCAACAGCACGATTCTGGCCGTGTTCTCCTAAGTGAAACCAAAAATTTGTATCAAACACAAGCGCACCTACGGCAACCAAACTGTTTCTTCGGTAGTGTGAGCTACAAACAGAGAGTGTTGGTTGTAAATACGACGTTCCCTCGTGAGGTTACTTCCGCGCCACAGCCGCAAACACGTCAAAAGGGACACTTGTGGTATGAAAACGACTCTTGTCTGGAGATGCAGAGTGCTAACGACAGTGTGAGGAAACAGTGCAGGCTGACCAGTACATCCTCTGTACAATAACAGTCGCTGATGAATTACAGAGAGCTCGAAATAAATTCATATACTCAAAATATTACTTTATGGAGATTACAACGTGACCAAAACTTGAGATATTATTCGACAGATAGACCTCTGCATTCTGTCTAATCTCTGATGTCTGTAACAGACGACTTAGTTTCGAACAAAATGTATTGAGTGCCGTGATTATACGGATTTGAGAAACTCTTTTGGTGGTACATTCTGCGCTATATTTGTGCGGCTGCACCTGGCGAACGTGTAACGGGTGCAGAACTCATGCCGGTGTACTGTGGCAACGTGGATGCGACAATTACATCAACTGTAAGTTCTCTAATAGAACAAACGAGGATCATCAAATCAAGTGTCAGGATGGCCGAGCGGTCTAAGGCGCCAGACTCAAGGAAAAACCTTGGCTGCAGTAGCAGCTAGAGCCTTCTGGTCCTCGAATGAGGGCGTGGGTTCGAATCCCACTCCTGACACAGATTTTGTCGCTTCTCTGGAGCACCCTGTGTATCATTGAGATCCTTTGTAAAGTGCAACAGCACGATTCTGGCCGTGTTCTCCTAAGTGAAACCAAAAATTTGTATCAAACACAAGCGCACCTACGGCAACCAAACTGTTTCTTCGGTAGTGTGAGCTACAAACAGAGAGTGTTGGTTGTAAATACGACGTTCCCTCGTGAGGTTACTTCCGCGCCACAGCCGCAAACACGTCAAAAGGGACACTTGTGGTATGAAAACGACTCTTGTCTGGAGATGCAGAGTGCTAACGACAGTGTGAGGAAACAGTGCAGGCTGACCAGCACATCCTCTGTACAATAACAGTCGCTGATGAATTACAGAGAGCTCGAAATAAATTCATATACTCAAAATATTACTTTATGGAGATTACAACGTGACCAAAACTTGAGATATTATTCAACAGATAGACCTCTGCATTCTGTCTAATCTCTGATGTCTGTAACAGACGACTTAGTTTCGAACAAAATGTATTGAGTGCCGTGATTATACGGATTTGAGAAAATCTTTTGGTGGTACATTCTGCGCTATATTTGTGCGGCTGCACCTGGCGAACGTGTAACGGGTGCAGAACTCATGCCGGTGTACTGTGGCAACGTGGATGCGACAATTACATCAACTGTAAGTTCTCTAATAGAACAAACGAGGATCATCAAATCAAGTGTCAGGATGGCCGAGCGGTCTAAGGCGCCAGACTCAAGGAAAAACCTTGGCTGCAGTAGCAGCTAGAGCCTTCTGGTCCTCGAATGAGGGCGTGGGTTCGAATCCCACTCCTGACACAGATTTTGTCGCTTCTCTGGAGCACCCTGTGTATCATTGAGATCCTTTGTAAAGTGCAACAGCACGATTCTGGCCGTGTTCTCCTAAGTGAAACCAAAAATTTGTATCAAACACAAGCGCACCTACGGCAACCAAACTGTTTCTTCGGTAGTGTGAGCTACAAACAGAGAGTGTTGGTTGTAAATACGACGTTCCCTCGTGAGGTTACTTCCGCGCCACAGCCGCAAACACGTCAAAAGGGACACTTGTGGTATGAAAACGACTCTTGTCTGGAGATGCAGAGTGCTAACGACAGTGTGAGGAAACAGTGCAGGCTGACCAGTACATCCTCTGTACAATAACAGTCGCTGATGAATTACAGAGAGCTCGAAATAAATTCATATACTCAAAATACTACTTTATGGAGATTACAACGTGACCAAAACTTGAGATATTATTCGACAGATAGACCTCTGCATTCTGTCTAATCTCTGATGTCTGTAACAGACGACTTAGTTTCGAACAAAATGTATTGAGTGCCGTGATTATACGGATTTGAGAAAATCTTTTGGTGGTACATTCTGCGCTATATTTGTGCGGCTGCACCTGGCGAACGTGTAACGGGTGCAGAACTCATGCCGGTGTACTGTGGCAACGTGGATGCGACAATTACATCAACTGTAAGTTCTCTAATAGAACAAACGAGGATCATCAAATCAAGTGTCAGGATGGCCGAGCGGTCTAAGGCGCCAGACTCAAGGAAAAACCTTGGCTGCAGTAGCAGCTAGAGCCTTCTGGTCCTCGAATGAGGGCGTGGGTTCGAATCCCACTCCTGACACAGATTTTGTCGCTTCTCTGGAGCACCCTGTGTATCATTGAGATCCTTTGTAAAGTGCAACAGCACGATTCTGGCCGTGTTCTCCTAAGTGAAACCAAAAATTTGTATCAAACACAAGCGCACCTACGGCAACCAAACTGTTTCTTCGGTAGTGTGAGCTACAAACAGAGAGTGTTGGTTGTAAATACGACGTTCCCTCGTGAGGTTACTTCCGCGCCACAGCCGCAAACACGTCAAAAGGGACGCTTGTGGTATGAAAACGACTCTTGTCTGGAGATGCAGAGTGCTAACGACAGTGTGAGGAAACAGTGCAGGCTGACCAGTACATCCTCTGTACAATAACAGTCGCTGATGAATTACAGAGAGCTCGAAATAAATTCATATACTCAAAATATTACTTTATGGAGATTACAACGTGACCAAAACTTGAGATATTATTCGACAGATAGACCTCTGCATTCTGTCTAATCTCTGATGTCTGTAACAGACGACTTAGTTTCGAACAAAATGTATTGAGTGCCGTGATTATACGGATTTGAGAAAATCTTTTGGTGGTACATTCTGCGCTATATTTGTGCGGCTGCACCTGGCGAACGTGTAACGGGTGCAGAACTCATGCCGGTGTACTGTGGCAACGTGGATGCGACAATTACATCAACTGTAAGTTCTCTAATAGAACAAACGAGGATCATCAAATCAAGTGTCAGGATGGCCGAGCGGTCTAAGGCGCCAGACTCAAGGAAAAACCTTGGCTGCAGTAGCAGCTAGAGCCTTCTGGTCCTCGAATGAGGGCGTGGGTTCGAATCCCACTCCTGACACAGATTTTGTCGCTTCTCTGGAGCACCCTGTGTATCATTGAGATCCTTTGTAAAGTGCAACAGCACGATTCTGGCCGTGTTCTCCTAAGTGAAACCAAAAATTTGTATCAAACACAAGCGCACCTACGGCAACCAAACTGTTTCTTCGGTAGTGTGAGCTACAAACAGAGAGTGTTGGTTGTAAATACGACGTTCCCTCGTGAGGTTACTTCCGCGCCACAGCCGCAAACACGTCAAAAGGGACGCTTGTGGTATGAAAACGACTCTTGTCTGGAGATGCAGAGTGCTAACGACAGTGTGAGGAAACAGTGCAGGCTGACCAGTACATCCTCTGTACAATAACAGTCGCTGATGAATTACAGAGAGCTCGAAATAAATTCATATACTCAAAATATTACTTTATGGAGATTACAACGTGACCAAAACTTGAGATATTATTCGACAGATAGACCTCTGCATTCTGTCTAATCTCTGATGTCTGTAACAGACGACTTAGTTTCGAACAAAATGTATTGAGTGCCGTGATTATACGGATTTGAGAAAATCTTTTGGTGGTACATTCTGCGCTATATTTGTGCGGCTGCACCTGGCGAACGTGTAACGGGTGCAGAACTCATGCCGGTGTACTGTGGCAACGTGGATGCGACAATTACATCAACTGTAAGTTCTCTAATAGAACAAACGAGGATCATCAAATCAAGTGTCAGGATGGCCGAGCGGTCTAAGGCGCCAGACTCAAGGAAAAACCTTGGCTGCAGTAGCAGCTAGAGCCTTCTGGTCCTCGAATGAGGGCGTGGGTTCGAATCCCACTCCTGACACAGATTTTGTCGCTTCTCTGGAGCACCCTGTGTATCATTGAGATCCTTTGTAAAGTGCAACAGCACGATTCTGGCCGTGTTCTCCTAAGTGAAACCAAAAATTTGTATCAAACACAAGCGCACCTACGGCAACCAAACTGTTTCTTCGGTAGTGTGAGCTACAAACAGAGAGTGTTGGTTGTAAATACGACGTTCCCTCGTGAGGTTACTTCCGCGCCACAGCCGCAAACACGTCAAAAGGGACGCTTGTGGTATGAAAACGACTCTTGTCTGGAGATGCAGAGTGCTAACGACAGTGTGAGGAAACAGTGCAGGCTGACCAGTACATCCTCTGTACAATAACAGTCGCTGATGAATTACAGAGAGCTCGAAATAAATTCATATACTCAAAATATTACTTTATGGAGATTACAACGTGACCAAAACTTGAGATATTATTCGACAGATAGACCTCTGCATTCTGTCTAATCTCTGATGTCTGTAACAGACGACTTAGTTTCGAACAAAATGTATTGAGTGCCGTGATTATACGGATTTGAGAAAATCTTTTGGTGGTACATTCTGCGCTATATTTGTGCGGCTGCACCTGGCGAACGTGTAACGGGTGCAGAACTCATGCCGGTGTACTGTGGCAACGTGGATGCGACAATTACATCAACTGTAAGTTCTCTAATAGAACAAACGAGGATCATCAAATCAAGTGTCAGGATGGCCGAGCGGTCTAAGGCGCCAGACTCAAGGAAAAACCTTGGCTGCAGTAGCAGCTAGAGCCTTCTGGTCCTCGAATGAGGGCGTGGGTTCGAATCCCACTCCTGACACAGATTTTGTCGCTTCTCTGGAGCACCCTGTGTATCATTGAGATCCTTTGTAAAGTGCAACAGCACGATTCTGGCCGTGTTCTCCTAAGTGAAACCAAAAATTTGTATCAAACACAAGCGCACCTACGGCAACCAAACTGTTTCTTCGGTAGTGTGAGCTACAAACAGAGAGTGTTGGTTGTAAATACGACGTTCCCTCGTGAGGTTACTTCCGCGCCACAGCCGCAAACACGTCAAAAGGGACACTTGTGGTATGAAAACGACTCTTGTCTGGAGATGCAGAGTGCTAACGACAGTGTGAGGAAACAGTGCAGGCTGACCAGTACATCCTCTGTACAATAACAGTCGCTGATGAATTACAGAGAGCTCGAAATAAATTCATATACTCAAAATATTACTTTATGGAGATTACAACGTGACCAAAACTTGAGATATTATTCGACAGATAGACCTCTGCATTCTGTCTAATCTCTGATGTCTGTAACAGACGACTTAGTTTCGAACAAAATGTATTGAGTGCCGTGATTATACGGATTTGAGAAAATCTTTTGGTGGTACATTCTGCGCTATATTTGTGCGGCTGCACCTGGCGAACGTGTAACGGGTGCAGAACTCATGCCGGTGTACTGTGGCAACGTGGATGCGACAATTACATCAACTGTAAGTTCTCTAATAGAACAAACGAGGATCATCAAATCAAGTGTCAGGATGGCCGAGCGGTCTAAGGCGCCAGACTCAAGGAAAAACCTTGGCTGCAGTAGCAGCTAGAGCCTTCTGGTCCTCGAATGAGGGCGTGGGTTCGAATCCCACTCCTGACACAGATTTTGTCGCTTCTCTGGAGCACCCTGTGTATCATTGAGATCCTTTGTAAAGTGCAACAGCACGATTCTGGCCGTGTTCTCCTAAGTGAAACCAAAAATTTGTATCAAACACAAGCGCACCTACGGCAACCAAACTGTTTCTTCGGTAGTGTGAGCTACAAACAGAGAGTGTTGGTTGTAAATACGACGTTCCCTCGTGAGGTTACTTCCGCGCCACAGCCGCAAACACGTCAAAAGGGACACTTGTGGTATGAAAACGACTCTTGTCTGGAGATGCAGAGTGCTAACGACAGTGTGAGGAAACAGTGCAGGCTGACCAGTACATCCTCTGTACAATAACAGTCGCTGATGAATTACAGAGAGCTCGAAATAAATTCATATACTCAAAATATTACTTTATGGAGATTACAACGTGACCAAAACTTGAGATATTATTCGACAGATAGACCTCTGCATTCTGTCTAATCTCTGATGTCTGTAACAGACGACTTAGTTTCGAACAAAATGTATTGAGTGCCGTGATTATACGGATTTGAGAAAATCTTTTGGTGGTACATTCTGCGCTCTATTTGTGCGGCTGCACCTGGTGAACGTGTAACGGGTGCAGAACTCATGCCGGTGTACTGTGGCAACGTGGATGCGACAATTACATCAACTGTAAGTTCTCTAATAGAACAAACGAGGATCATCAAATCAAGTGTCAGGATGGCCGAGCGGTCTAAGGCGCCAGACTCAAGGAAAAACCTTGGCTGCAGTAGCAGCTAGAGCCTTCTGGTCCTCGAATGAGGGCGTGGGTTCGAATCCCACTCCTGACACAGATTTTGTCGCTTCTCTGGAGCACCCTGTGTATCATTGAGATCCTTTGTAAAGTGCAACAGCACGATTCTGGCCGTGTTCTCCTAAGTGAAACCAAAAATTTGTATCAAACACAAGCGCACCTACGGCAACCAAACTGTTTCTTCGGTAGTGTTAGCTACAAACAGAGAGTGTTGGTTGTAAATACGACGTTCCCTCGTGAGGTTACTTCCGCGCCACAGCCGCAAACACGTCAAAAGGGACACTTGTGGTATGAAAACGACTCTTGTCTGGAGATGCAGAGTGCTAACGACAGTGTGAGGAAACAGTGCAGGCTGACCAGTACATCCTCTGTACAATAACAGTCGCTGATGAATTACAGAGAGCTCGAAATAAATTCATATACTCAAAATATTACTTTATGGAGATTACAACGTGACCAAAACTTGAGATATTATTCGACAGATAGACCTCTGCATTCTGTCTAATCTCTGATGTCTGTAACAGACGACTTAGTTTCGAACAAAATGTATTGAGTGCCGTGATTATACGGATTTGAGAAAATCTTTTGGTGGTACATTCTGCGCTATATTTGTGCGGCTGCACCTGGCGAACGTGTAACGGGTGCAGAACTCATGCCGGTGTACTGTGGCAACGTGGATGCGACAATTACATCAACTGTAAGTTCTCTAATAGAACAAACGAGGATCATCAAATCAAGTGTCAGGACGGCCGAGCGGTCTAAGGCGCCAGACTCAAGGAAAAACCTTGGCTGCAGTAGCAGCTAGAGCCTTCTGGTCCTCGAATGAGGGCGTGGGTTCGAATCCCACTCCTGACACAGATTTTGTCGCTTCTCTGGAGCACCCTGTGTACCATTGAGATCCTTTGTAAAGTGCAACAGCACGATTCTGGCCGTGTTCTCCTAAGTGAAACCAAAAATTTGTATCAAACACAAGCGCACCTACGGCAACCAAACTGTTTCTTCGGTAGTGTGAGCTACAAACAGAGAGTGTTGGTTGTAAATACGACGTTCCCTCGTGAGGTTACTTCCGCGCCACAGCCGCAAACACGTCAAAAGGGACACTTGTGGTATGAAAACGACTCTTGTCTGGAGATGCAGAGTGCTAACGACAGTGTGAGGAAACAGTGCAGGCTGACCAGTACATCCTCTGTACAATAACAGTCGCTGATGAATTACAGAGAGCTCGAAATAAATTCATATACTCAAAATATTACTTTATGGAGATTACAACGTGACCAAAACTTGAGATATTATTCGACAGATAGACCTCTGCATTCTGTCTAATCTCTGATGTCTGTAACAGACGACTTAGTTTCGAACAAAATGTATTGAGTGCCGTGATTATACGGATTTGAGAAAATCTTTTGGTGGTACATTCTGCGCTATATTTGTGCGGCTGCACCTGGCGAACGTGTAACGGGTGCAGAACTCATGCCGGTGTACTGTGGCAACGTGGATGCGACAATTACATCAACTGTAAGTTCTCTAATAGAACAAACGAGGATCATCAAATCAAGTGTCAGGATGGCCGAGCGGTCTAAGGCGCCAGACTCAAGGAAAAACCTTGGCTGCAGTAGCAGCTAGAGCCTTCTGGTCCTCGAATGAGGGCGTGGGTTCGAATCCCACTCCTGACACAGATTTTGTCGCTTCTCTGGAGCACCCTGTGTATCATTGAGATCCTTTGTAAAGTGCAACAGCACGATTCTGGCCGTGTTCTCCTAAGTGAAACCAAAAATTTGTATCAAACACAAGCGCACCTACGGCAACCAAACTGTTTCTTCGGTAGTGTGAGCTACAAACAGAGAGTGTTGGTTGTAAATACGACGTTCCCTCGTGAGGTTACTTCCGCGCCACAGCCGCAAACACGTCAAAAGGGACACTTGTGGTATGAAAACGACTCTTGTCTGGAGATGCAGAGTGCTAACGACAGTGTGAGGAAACAGTGCAGGCTGACCAGTACATCCTCTGTACAATAACAGTCGCTGATGAATTACAGAGAGCTCGAAATAAATTCATATACTCAAAATATTACTTTATGGAGATTACAACGTGACCAAAACTTGAGATATTATTCGACAGATAGACCTCTGCATTCTGTCTAATCTCTGATGTCTGTAACAGACGACTTAGTTTCGAACAAAATGTATTGAGTGCCGTGATTATACGGATTTGAGAAAATCTTTTGGTGGTACATTCTGCGCTATATTTGTGCGGCTGCACCTGGCGAACGTGTAACGGGTGCAGAACTCATGCCGGTGTACTGTGGCAACGTGGATGCGACAATTACATCAACTGTAAGTTCTCTAATAGAACAAACGAAGATCATCAAATCAAGTGTCAGGATGGCCGAGCGGTCTAAGGCGCCAGACTCAAGGAAAAACCTTGGCTGCAGTAGCAGCTAGAGCCTTCTGGTCCTCGAATGAGGGCGTGGGTTCGAATCCCACTCCTGACACAGATTTTGTCGCTTCTCTGGAGCACCCTGTGTATCATTGAGATCCTTCGTAAAGTGCAACAGCACGATTCTGGCCGTGTTCTCCTAAGTGAAACCAAAAATTTGTATCAAACACAAGCGCACCTGCGGCAACCAAACTGTTTCTTCGGTAGTGTGAGCTACAAACAGAGAGTGTTGGTTGTAAATACGACGTTCCCTCGTGAGGTTACTTCCGCGCCACAGCCGCAAACACGTCAAAAGGGACACTTGTGGTATGAAAACGACTCTTGTCTGGAGATGCAGAGTGCTAACGACAGTGTGAGGAAACAGTGCAGGCTGACCAGTACATCCTCTGTACAATAACAGTCGCTGATGAATTACAGAGAGCTCGAAATAAATTCATATACTCAAAATATTACTTTATGGAGATTACAACGTGACCAAAACTTGAGATATTATTCGACAGATAGACCTCTGCATTCTGTCTAATCTCTGATGTCTGTAACAGACGACTTAGTTTCGAACAAAATGTATTGAGTGCCGTGATTATACGGATTTGAGAAAATCTTTTGGTGGTACATTCTGCGCTATATTTGTGCGGCTGCACCTGGCGAACGTGTAACGGGTGCAGAACTCATGCCGGTGTACTGTGGCAACGTGGATGCGACAATTACATCAACTGTAAGTTCTCTAATAGAACAAACGAGGATCATCAAATCAAGTGTCAGGATGGCCGAGCGGTCTAAGGCGCCAGACTCAAGGAAAAACCTTGGCTGCAGTAGCAGCTAGAGCCTTCTGGTCCTCGAATGAGGGCGTGGGTTCGAATCCCACTCCTGACACAGATTTTGTCGCTTCTCTGGAGCACCCTGTGTATCATTGAGATCCTTTGTAAAGTACAACAGCACGATTCTGGCCGTGTTCTCCTAAGTAAAACCAAAAATTTGTATCAAACACAAGCGCACCTACGGCAACCAAACTGTTTCTTCGGTAGTGTGAGCTACAAACAGAGAGTGTTGGTTGTAAATACGACGTTCCCTCGTGAGGTTACTTCCGCGCCACAGCCGCAAACACGTCAAAAGGGACACTTGTGGTATGAAAACGACTCTTGTCTGGAGATGCAGAGTGCTAACGACAGTGTGAGGAAACAGTGCAGGCTGACCAGTACATCCTCTGTACAATAACAGTCGCTGATGAATTACAGAGAGCTCGAAATAAATTCATATACTCAAAATATTACTTTATGGAGATTACAACGTGACCAAAACTTGAGATATTATTCGACAGATAGACCTCTGCATTCTGTCTAATCTCTGATGTCTGTAACAGACGACTTAGTTTCGAACAAAATGTATTGAGTGCCGTGATTATACGGATTTGAGAAAATCTTTTGGTGGTACATTCTGCGCTATATTTGTGCGGCTGCACCTGGCGAACGTGTAACGGGTGCAGAACTCATGCCGGTGTACTGTGGCAACGTGGATGCGACAATTACATCAACTGTAAGTTCTCTAATAGAACAAACGAGGATCATCAAATCAAGTGTCAGGATGGCCGAGCGGTCTAAGGCGCCAGACTCAAGGAAAAACCTTGGCTGCAGTAGCAGCTAGAGCCTTCTGGTCCTCGAATCAGGGCGTGGGTTCGAATCCCACTCCTGACACAGATTTTGTTGCTTCTCTGGAGCACCCTGTGTATCATTGAGATCCTTTGTAAAGTGCAACAGCACGATTCTGGCCGTGTTCTCCTAAGTGAAACCAAAAATTTGTATCAAACACAAGCGCACCTACGGCAACCAAACTGTTTCTTCGGTAGTGTGAGCTACAAACAGAGAGTGTTGGTTGTAAATACGACGTTCCCTCGTGAGGTTACTTCCGCGCCACAGCCGCAAACACGTCAAAAGGGACACTTGTGGTATGAAAACGACTCTTGTCTGGAGATCCAGAGTGCTAACGACAGTGTGAGGAAACAGTGCAGGCTGACCAGTACATCCTCTGTACAATAACAGTCGCTGATGAATTACAGAGAGCTCGAAATAAATTCATATACTCAAAATATTACTTTATGGAGATTACAACGTGACCAAAACTTGAGATATTATTCGACAGATAGACCTCTGCATTCTGTCTAATCTCTGATGTCTGTAACAGACGACTTAGTTTCGAACAAAATGTATTGAGTGCCGTGATTATACGGATTTGAGAAAATCTTTTGGTGGTACATTCTGCGCTATATTTGTGCGGCTGCACCTGGCGAACGTGTAACGGGTGCAGAACTCATGCCGGTGTACTGTGGCAACGTGGATGCGACAATTACATCAACTGTAAGTTCTCTAATAGAACAAACGAGGATCATCAAATCAAGTGTCAGGATGGCCGAGCGGTCTAAGGCGCCAGACTCAAGGAAAAACCTTGGCTGCAGTAGCAGCTAGAGCCTTCTGGTCCTCGAATGAGGGCGTGGGTTCGAATCCCACTCCTGACACAGATTTTGTCGCTTCTCTGGAGCACCCTGTGTATCATTGAGATCCTTTGTAAAGTGCAACAGCACGATTCTGGCCGTGTTCTCCTAAGTGAAACCAAAAATTTGTATCAAACACAAGCGCACCTACGGCAACCAAACTGTTTCTTCGGTAGTGTGAGCTACAAACAGAGAGTGTTGGTTGTAAATACGACGTTCCCTCGTGAGGTTACTTCCGCGCCACAGCCGCAAACACGTCAAAAGGGACACTTGTGGTATGAAAACGACTCTTGTCTGGAGATGCAGAGTGCTAACGACAGTGTGAGGAAACAGTGCAGGCTGACCAGTACATCCTCTGTACAATAACAGTCGCTGATGAATTACAGAGAGCTCGAAATAAATTCATATACTCAAAATATTACTTTATGGAGATTACAACGTGACCAAAACTTGAGATATTATTCGACAGATAGACCTCTGCATTCTGTCTAATCTCTGATGTCTGTAACAGACGACTTAGTTTCGAACAAAATGTATTGAGTGCCGTGATTATACGGATTTGAGAAACTCTTTTGGTGGTACATTCTGCGCTATATTTGTGCGGCTGCACCTGGCGAACGTGTAACGGGTGCAGAACTCATGCCGGTGTACTGTGGCAACGTGGATGCGACAATTACATCAACTGTAAGTTCTCTAATAGAACAAACGAGGATCATCAAATCAAGTGTCAGGATGGCCGAGCGGCAGTTCCGCTTGAGACGCGACAGCGATCGCACGTGCTGTGTATTCGATCCGCCGTTTCCCTCGGGTTGTGACTATTTACTTTCTGTGTGTGACGTTTCTTTGTCTTCTTTTCTTCGTTGTTTCGTCGCCTTAGTGTTTGTGTTGTGTCTTGTGTTGTATAGCGGCTTTTGCCGCATTAATTAAGTGTTATGGCTTCCCGGTTGTTTCCGCGGAAGTGTACTCTCAGTTTTCAGTTTAACAAGGCCACCAGGAATGTTCAACCAACTTCGTTGGAAATTCACGAATGGATTGTGGATACGATTGGCATTACATCGGACCAGGTACATACGGCGTATTTTGACACAGAACTTTACTGCTTTTTTGTGAAATTGTTGAACCCGGTTTTGCTAGATAAGATTTTACTTAAACATGGTGAGCAAGTGTCGTTCCGTCATAGAGATGGTTCTGTTAGCAGTGTTACTGTTTCAAATGCGGAAATTACGTATACCACAGTTCGGGTTTATAATTTACCCCCTGAAGTTGAAAACAGTTATCTCAAGGAAGCTTTGCTTGGTTATGGTACCGTTCGATCAATTCGACATGAACGTTGGTCTGCACAACATAAGCTACAATGTTATAATGGTATCAGATCGGTTGAAATGCATATTAAGTCGAATATACCGTCCCATCTGGTTGTATGTGGTTATCGTGTTCATCTTACTTATGAGGGGCAAGTTGGTACGTGTTTTCTATGTAATGAAAATGGTCATGTCCGTGCTAATTGCCCTAAGCGGGTGTTTGTGCTTAAAAATGGGCTAGCACAACGCCGCAAATTAACGGTTGCCGATCTTGTGCCAGCAGCTTCCTCCACTGTCTCGTGTCAGCCTCCTGCAGTAGATTGTTCACAACGGGTGACACCTTCCTCTGATGCAGGTTTTCCCCCGTTACCCACTCGCCCAGATGTATCGGCTGCTTCTACACCGATCCCGTCTGTTTCCAATAACAAACGCCGTCGTGCTAGTGATACCGGTAGCACTGATGACGAAGCTGCTGTTTCGCAGCCGGTTAGCGAATCTGACGAGAGAATTCCGGAATCTCCCTTGCTTGTTTTGGATTCTGTTCCCACTGTGTCTCCTGCTTTGCCTGCTGACGTCAAACCTGGTGCCACGCTGTCGGCGCAAGAGCCCCAACATTCGGTCGAGGTGGTGTTGACATCCCTCCCGACACAGGCATCACAACATGTTGACGACACTTCGGTGCAGACAGCTGTTTGTCGGAAAATCGCTTCTAGAACTGCGCGCTCCGCTTCAGCGGATTCCAAACCTATCTCTCCACCTCCTACACTTCCAATACCTACACCTTCTGATGCCGGTGCCGATGTTCCTGATGCAGTTTTCCCCTTGCTTGCTCCTTCTTCAGATTCCTCTCGCCCTGCTAATCCTTCGGATGCCTTGGTTGACGTGCCTGATCTCGAACCCCCCACTCCACCTGCTCTTGACTCTGGTGTGCATCAGATACGCCGTCGGGTGAAAGTGCCCCCCAATCTTCACGCGGTGCGGAAAAAACACAAGCATGCAAAGGATGACTCTGATTCCGTTGATTCCGGGCAATCACCCTCTGCCATGTCTGATGTTGATGATCTGGATGTAGTTGCTTCTAATGTGGTGTAATTAGGGTTCATTTTCCCTTTTTTGGTTGATGTTGCAGGCGTACACGTTTATTACCTTAAATATAAATAGCATTCAATCTGCTCTGAAGTTAGCGTCTCTGCAGCAGTTCATTTATGACTCTGCAGCTGATGTTGTTTTCCTGCAGGAAGTCTCCGTTGCACACCTGTTTGTTCCTGGCTTTCGCACTATTATAAATTTTGCGCCTGAGTTTTCCACAGGTACTGCCTTACTAATTCGTGACGGTATCCCCGTTACCGAAATTGAGCTCTTAGACTCGGGAAGGGGTATTGGTTGTCGGTTATTTGACACAACCTTGGTTAATATTTACGCCCCCTCTGGTTCCAGCAAACGGCAGGAAAGGTCTCGTTTTTATAAAGAGGATCTGATTTATCTTTTACGCAAAAATCCTGCGACTTTGATATTGGGGGGTGATTTTAATTGTGTATTACAAGCTAAGGACCAATCCCCTCATTTTAATTATTGTTTCGAGCTACATTCTCTTGTACGTCAACTACGACTACGCGATGCGTGGGAGGTTAAACACCCCACTTTAGTTAAATTTACATTTTTTACTGCCACGTCAAGTAGTCGCCTGGACCGATTGTATATTTCTGATCCCCTTAGTGTTTCTGTTTTAAATGTAGATGTAATTCCAGCCAGTTTTACGGATCATTGTGCCCTTGCGGTTATAATTAATTTGGAACGTCAGCCTCTTAAACTTTATCGGCCACTGTGGAAATTAAATGTCTCCTTGCTCGATGACCCTGACATCGAACCTCTAATACAGACGGCGTGGGACATGTGTTTACGTTCTCTGCGATACTATCCGTCTAAGCTTCACTGGTGGATCCACTGTGCGAAGCCAAAACTACGTCGCACTTTAATGTCCTACAGTTATAATAGAGCGCGAGATCTGAAACTGACTTTTGAGTATTATTATTCGGTGCTTCGCGAACTTTATGATACTCCTCGAATGACATGTGCCCACCTTTCTGAGGTTCGGAAAATTAAAGCCAAGCTCCTTAGTATTAAACGGCTTCAGATGGAAGGATTGAAGATTAAATCTAAGCCGCCGTCCACCTTAGCACATGAAATGACTTCCATGTACCATCTGTTTCGTCACCACAAGAACCGTCGACGTGTATTGATTGACGGCCTTATGGCAGCTGATGGTCGCCGGCTTACCTTACAGAATCAAATAACCCATGAACTTACCTGCTACTATGAGACCTTATATGCTGTGGCTGATTCTGATCCGCTTGATGTTGACGAGATTTCAACTGCTATCCCATCAGTTTTAACAGAGGACCATAATATGGAATTTTTAGCTCCTTTTACTGCAGACGAAATTTCAGCTTTCATTGCTTGTTCACCATCTCACAAATCTCCTGGTCCGGATGGCCTTCCTAAGGAGTTTTTTGTTCGCTTTTGGACTATTATAGGGCCGGTTTTTACGGATATAGTAAATGAAATTTTGAATGGTGGCACAATTCCAGCCGATTTCAAGAGAGGTACGGTTGTCCTGATACCGAAATCTGCTGGTTTGAAGACAGCTAGTGACTTTCGTCCTTTAACTCTTTTAAATTTTGATTATAAGACGGCTGCTAGGGCTGTTAATGCACGTCTATCCCTCTTGCTTACACCTGTGATAACTCCTTGTCAAAGCTGCTTTCCGGGGCGCTCCATCTTGACGCCTCTGGCGGGGTATCGTGATATTGTGTCGATTGTCGCTGTCACCAATATTTCCTGTGCGCTTTTATTTGTTGATTTTAGTAAGGCTTTTGATCGTGTGTCCCATTCGTTTTTAGAGCTTCTGCTGCGCCGACTCGGTTTTAATGAAAAGGCGCTGCTGGTTCTTAAGAATATGACGACTGGCATTTCTGCTAAGATTGACATTAATGGACAGCTGACGAAGGTCATTGATATTAAACGTGGCGTCCCGCAAGGTAGCCCTTTATCCATGACCCTTTATGCTCTCTCCCTTCAACCACTCCTCACACGTCTCAACTCGACACTTCGTGGTCTTACGATCTCTGGGGTTACCCAGACAGCAACAGCTTATGCTGATGATTTGGTTGTTTTACTTCGTTCCCCCGCAGAAGTGCCGCCGTTGAAAATGGAACTGGATAAATTTTCTGCGGCCTCAGGTTCTCGTATCAACCCCTGTAAAAGCAAACTCCTGAATTTGCGGGGCTTTGAACATGTGGTTGTTCCGTGGGTTACGGCTGTTGAACATCATACACATTTAGGTATCTATCTTGAACGGTGTCCTCTTCGTATGGCTGCGAAAAATTGGCAAGTGGCCATTTCCAAGCTTCAAGGTGTTTTATTCGAACACTCATGGCGTTCGATACCGATACTGCAAAAAAAGCATGTATTAGACACTTATGTTTTATGTAAAGTATATTACGTTGCTCAGTTGTTTCCGCTTCCCAGAATGCAGGGTGCAAAAATGGTCCAGCTTATTAACAGATATATTTGGCGGGGGCACATTTTTAAATTACGTTGTGATGTTCTTACGAAGCCGCGACTTGAGGGCGGCTTGTCGTTCACCGATGTCCGTGTCAAGGCTGCTGCCCTTTATGTTAAGCGCACCCTCCATCTTTTATTTTCTGAGTCCCCGACTGTTACTTCGCGATTATTCCATGTCGTTCGTCCTGCGAGCTTGTCACCGCCTATTAACGTAGGGCCTCTAAATGCGAAGCTACGGCATGTTCGGGACTTCTACATTGAGATTAGTTATCTGGATCTCCACTTACAACGTAGTCCTGTTTTTACTACGCGAACACTGCTTGACAAATGGCACAGGTCTTCTTCTTCCATCCCGATTGTTTTACAATATCCCCGTTTTCATTGGCGTCACATATGGACGAATATCAGCTTACCCGTTCATTCCGCAGCTGTTGCCTCCCTATGGTATAAGGTAGTTAATCAGCTGATTCCTACGAACGAACGACTTCATCGTATAGGTTTAAGTGTCACTCCGCTTTGTCAAACGTGTGGTTGTATTGATACACTCCCACACCGATTTACCTGCGCTGACCGTCTTCGCATGTGGTACTGGCTGCGCCGACAATTGGCGTTACTCACCAGAAGCTCGGAATCAGCTTTTACAACTGATATTCTCTGCTGGCCGGACACGGTTTTTTATCCCCGGACAAAGAACAACACCATTATGTGGCTTCTTGGCCGTTACATTTTTGCAGTGGTTGATGGTGATGGTATTTCCGATTTTATTTCGTTTACTGGTTACATGCTTCATGAGTACTGGACGCAACAATCTTTCCCACATCTTAAGAGGGACTTTGCGAATATGCTCAGTATTGTTTTCGAAAAGCAGGGGATTGGTTAAGTTTCCACTTCTATTGCTCGCTCCTGCGCCAGTTGCATTAATGGCGCCGGTATAGGGGGATACTGATCTCACTTCATGATAGGGGAGACATTCACGCTAGCTCTTAGTTCCTTTGCCTTCCTGCCAAGCTTTCACCTGTTTAGTTAGACAACGCATAAATAAGCCCCGTGTCCACATATCAGTATCATGCGACTCCGAACCAAAGACAATTACTACGTACTGGTGCCACTGTGCTTCAGTGCAGGGAGGAGGAGACGTCATGGCCAGGCCTCGGGATTCGACCCCTGCCCAATGCGCCTCCACCGAGCTGCACTGGGTCATTAAAATGGTTTAACACAAAGACAAAAAAAATGGATAAAATAAAAAAATGGATAAGGCATAAAAAAAAAAAAAAAAAGTGGTTAAAAAAAAAAAAAAAAAAAAAAAATGGATAAGGCATCGGTCTCCTAAACCGGGGATTGTGGGTTCGAGTCCCACCAGAGGTACACGTTTTACTCACTGGGGCAAAATCACTCTCACCACATACAGCTGTAATAGTTGAGAAAGCTGGCGTTTCTGAGTGCTTACAGGTATGACAGGTATGACGACGATATGAAAATACGCACATACTGACAACCAAAAACGAAACGACGGCCATTATCAATCGACCTATTAAAAAAAAAAAAAAAAAAAGCGGTCTAAGGCGCCAGACGCAAGGAAAAACCTTGGCTGCAGTAGCAGCTAGAGCCTTCTGGTCCTCGAATGAGGGCGTGGGTTCGAATCCCACTCCTGACACAGATTTTGTCGCTTCTCTGGAGCACCCTGTGTATCATTGAGATCCTTTGTAAAGTGCAACAGCACGATTCTGGCCGTGTTCTCCTAAGTGAAACCAAAAATTTGTATCAAACACAAGCGCACCTACGGCAACCAAACTGTTTCTTCGGTAGTGTGAGCTACAAACAGAGAGTGTTGGTTGTAAATACGACGTTCCCTCGTGAGGTTACTTCCGCGCCACAGCCGCAAACACGTCAAAAGGGACACTTGTGGTATGAAAACGACTCTTGTCTGGAGATGCAGAGTGCTAACGACAGTGTGAGGAAACAGTGCAGGCTGACCAGTACATCCTCTGTACAATAACAGTCGCTGATGAATTACAGAGAGCTCGAAATAAATTCATATACTCAAAATATTACTTTATGGAGATTACAACGTGACCAAAACTTGAGATATTATTCGACAGATAGACCTCTGCATTCTGTCTAATCTCTGATGTCTGTAACAGACGACTTAGTTTCGAACAAAATGTATTGAGTGCCGTGATTATACGGATTTGAGAAAATCTTTTGGTGGTACATTCTGCGCTATATTTGTGCGGCTGCACCTGGCGAACGTGTAACGGGTGCAGAACTCATGCCGGTGTACTGTGGCAACGTGGATGCGACAATTACATCAACTGTAAGTTCTCTAATAGAACAAACGAGGATCATCAAATCAGGTGTCAGGATGGCCGAGCGGTCTAAGGCGCCAGACTCAAGGAAAAACCTTGGCTGCAGTAGCAGCTAGAGCCTTCTGGTCCTCGAATGAGGGCGTGGGTTCGAATCCCACTCCTGACACAGATTTTGTCGCTTCTCTGGAGCACCCTGTGTATCATTGAGATCCTTTGTAAAGTGCAACAGCACGATTCTGGCCGTGTTCTCCTAAGTGAAACCAAAAATTTGTATCAAACACAAGCGCACCTACGGCAACCAAACTGTTTCTTCGGTAGTGTGAGCTACAAACAGAGAGTGTTGGTTGTAAATACGACGTTCCCTCGGGAGGTTACTTCCGCGCCACAGCCGCAAACACGTCAAAAGGGACACTTGTGGTATGAAAACGACTCTTGTCTGGAGATGCAGAGTGCTAACGACAGTGTGAGGAAACAGTGCAGGCTGACCAGTACATCCTCTGTACAATAACAGTCGCTGATGAATTACAGAGAGCTCGAAATAAATTCATATACTCAAAATATTACTTTATGGAGATTACAACGTGACCAAAACTAGAGATATTATTCGACAGATAGACCTCTGCATTCTGTCTAATCTCTGATGTCTGTAACAGACGACTTAGTTTCGAACAAAATGTATTGAGTGCCGTGATTAAACGGATTTGAGAAAATCTTTTGGTGGTACATTCTGCGCTATATTTGTGCGGCTGCACCTGGCGAACGTGTAACGGGTGCAGAACTCATGCCGGTGTACTGTGGCAACGTGGATGCGACAATTACATCAACTGTAAGTTCTCTAATAGAACAAACGAGGATCATCAAATCAAGTGTCAGGATGGCCGAGCGGTCTAAGGCGCCAGACTCAAGGAAAAACCTTGGCTGCAGTAGCAGCTAGAGCCTTCTGGTCCTCGAATGAGGGCGTGGGTTCGAATCCCACTCCTGACACAGATTTTGTCGCTTCTCTGGAGCACCCTGTGTATCATTGAGATCCTTTGTAAAGTGCAACAGCACGATTCTGGCCGTGTTCTCCTAAGTGAAACCAAAAATTTGTATCAAACACAAGCGCACCTACGGCAACCAAACTGTTTCTTCGGTAGTGTGAGCTACAAACAGAGAGTGTTGGTTGTAAATACGACGTTCCCTCGTGAGGTTACTTCCGCGCCACAGCCGCAAACACGTCAAAAGGGACACTTGTGGTATGAAAACGACTCTTGTCTGGAGATGCAGAGTGCTAACGACAGTGTGAGGAAACAGTGCAGGCTGACCAGTACATCCTCTGTACAATAACAGTCGCTGATGAATTACAGAGAGCTCGAAATAAATTCATATACTCAAAATATTACTTTATGGAGATTACAACGTGACCAAAACTTGAGATATTATTCGACAGATAGACCTCTGCATTCTGTCTAATCTCTGATGTCTGTAACAGACGACTTAGTTTCGAACAAAATGTATTGAGTGCCGTGATTATACGGATTTGAGAAACTCTTTTGGTGGTACATTCTGCGCTATATTTGTGCGGCTGCACCTGGCGAACGTGTAACGGGTGCAGAACTCATGCCGGTGTACTGTGGCAACGTGGATGCGACAATTACATCAACTGTAAGTTCTCTAATAGAACAAACGAGGATCATCAAATCAAGTGTCAGGATGGCCGAGCGGTCGCATAGAACCTCTGCTCGCTACGCTAACTGCACATTTGCAGGGATTGGAAATCAATAGCCAGAAGATTGTGTGCCGTGCGTACGCAGATGATGTCGGCTTTCTTGTCGTGAACGCGCAAGAAGTGCGGTCCTCACTTCAAATACTTCAACGATATGAGGCGGTATCTGGGGCGAAGGTGAACTGGCAAAAATCCGGACTCATGAATGTTGGACGGGGAATAAATCTACCCAATCATACCCGATTACGAGAAATTACCAGTATAAAGTGCTTAGGCCTTGAGTTTCGGCGGAAGATACAGAATACCATTGCTGTTAATTATAGAGCTTTACTTCATAAAGTTAGGGCATGTGTACAACTGCATAGCATGAGGAAACTGAATGCTCTCCAAAAAATTGAACTGGTCAACACTTATATCCTCTCGAAGATTAACTATGTCGCCAAAGTGTTGCCTCTTCCCAGTGGCATTGCACATAGAATGCTGTCTGTCCTGGGCCATTTTGTGACCAGAGGCAATATCTTCAAAGTTAAATATGTTACGTTGACGCTCCCTCCTCGGAAGGGCGGATTGAACCTCACAGATGTCTATAAAAAGGCACAGGCGCTCTATCTAAGCAGTATGTATAAGCTATGGACAAAATCTCCACACTGTCTCACTGCTCACCTTCTCAACGAAATCTCCCCAGCGAACCTCAACCCCCCGATTGACGTACATCATATTCCACACGACCTTTATCATTTAAAATACTTCCTGCTTGAATATAGTTATGCTCGAACAAGAATTCCGGCGAAGGAAATAACGGTGGTGAAGCAACTTTATAAGACTTTGATCGAGTCCACCTCCAGGAATAACATCGAAGACAAATATACAGCTCACAATTGGCGGGTGATTTGGGATAATATTCATTCACGCCATTTACCGTCTCACGTGCGAGCGTCTTGGTATCTCACGGTGAATCGCAAAATAGCTACCAATGCCAGACTCCATTCCATTCATCTGGCCGATTCACCCTTATGCAACACTTGCCAGGTACAAGATAGCGAGGAACACCGATTTGTCTGCGAAAAAGTGCGAGATGTTTGGGCGGTCATACGACAGTTGTTGGCGAGCATCACTAGAACATGCCCTGCGACCATAACGCCAGCTGACTTCCTCACTCCGGAGGTAGTGCCTTACCCGCAGACCAAAAGAAATTCAGTAAACTGGCTTAAAGGCCACACAGTTTACTATCTTTTCAATGTGAACGAAACGAGTAAAGAAGACTTTCTCCTGTATTTAATGATACAGCACCACCGACTACAGAAGACTAAAAACTATAAAGCTCATTTTGCAAACTTTTTAAGTCACACGATCATTTCACAGCCAATATAGGATGGAGTGCTTAAAGCCATTTCTTCCGACATGGTGGATTCCACTCTTCCTTCGGACGCCCGAAGTGAAGTCCAAAGAAGTAAGTGCGGGACAGACTAATTTACGAGTGCGTCACTTGGATCATTCGTCACGTTCAGAAATTAACAGAATGTTTGTAGTAGCGCGTTCCGTATCATTGGCGGATGCCCTGCACAGAACTGAGTTTCCTAGTTTCTTAATTGTAACAGTCGATCCGATGGAGAGAAACAACGATAGAAGACTTTTAATTTATATTTTTCATTTCAATACTAACTCTGATTTGTGGGGTGAGACGCACTCATGCGGTGCAAAGTGCACGGATTCCCGGCTCTCCTGAATACATATGAAAATGGACAAATTCATTTACACTGCAAATGGATGCAACATTTCGTCTCCGGACTAATTTCTGTTTTTATGTTACTGGCGGCGGAGTCGAGCCGCAGCATTTCTTCAGTGCGCCGATGAGGTAGGGTGCCGTGGTGACAGTTACGGTGGGAGACAAGATGGCCAGGCCTCAGATTGCATGACCCCTGCCCTCCTTGCCTCTCCCTGCCTGATACCACTTAAAGCAAAAAAAAAAAAAAAAAAAAAAAAAAAAAAAAAAAAAAAAAAAAAAAGCGGTCTAAGGCGCCAGACTCAAGGAAAAACCTTGGCTGCAGTAGCAGCTAGAGCCTTCTGGTCCTCGAATGAGGGCGTGGGTTCGAATCCCACTCCTGACACAGATTTTGTCGCTTCTCTGGAGCACCCTGTGTATCATTGAGATCCTTTGTAAAGTGCAACAGCACGATTCTGGCCGTGTTCTCCTAAGTGAAACCAAAAATTTGTATCAAACACAAGCGCACCTACGGCAACCAAACTGTTTCTTCGGTAGTATGAGCTACAAACAGAGAGTGTTGGTTGTAAATACGACGTTCCCTCGTGAAGTTACTTCCGCGCCACAGCCGCAAACACGTCAAAAGGGACACTTGTGGTATGAAAACGACTCTTGTCTGGAGATGCAGAGTGCTAACGACAGTGTGAGGAAACAGTGCAGGCTGACCAGTACATCCTCTGTACAATAACAGTCGCTGATGAATTACAGAGAGCTCGAAATAAATTCATATACTCAAAATATTACTTTATGGAGATTACAACGTGACCAAAACTTGAGATATTATTCGACAGATAGACCTCTGCATTCTGTCTAATCTCTGATGTCTGTAACAGACGACTTAGTTTCGAACAAAATGTATTGAGTGCCGTGATTATACGGATTTGAGAAACTCTTTTGGTGGTACATTCTGCGCTATATTTGTGCGGCTGCACCTGGCGAACGTGTAACGGGTGCAGAACTCATGCCGGTGTACTGTGGCAACGTGGATGCGACAATTACATCAACTGTAAGTTCTCTAATAGAACAAACGAGGATCATCAAATCAAGTGTCAGGATGGCCGAGCGGTCTAAGGCGCCAGACTCAAGGAAAAACCTTGGCTGCAGTAGCAGCTAGAGCCTTCTGGTCCTCGAATGAGGGCGTGGGTTCGAATCCCACTCCTGACACAGATTTTGTCGCTTCTCTGGAGCACCCTGTGTATCATTGAGATCCTTTGTAAAGTGCAACAGCACGATTCTGGCCGTGTTCTCCTAAGTGAAACCAAAAATTTGTATCAAACACAAGCGCACCTACGGCAACCAAACTGTTTCTTCGGTAGTGTGAGCTACAAACAGAGAGTGTTGGTTGTAAATACGACGTTCCCTCGTGAGGTTACTTCCGCGCCACAGCCGCAAACACGTCAAAAGGGACACTTGTGGTATGAAAACGACTCTTGTCTGGAGATGCAGAGTGCTAACGACAGTGTGAGGAAACAGTGCAGGCTGACCAGTACATCCTCTGTACAATAACAGTCGCTGATGAATTACAGAGAGCTCGAAATAAATTCATATACTCAAAATATTACTTTATGGAGATTACAACGTGACCAAAACTTGAGATATTATTCGACAGATAGACCTCTGCATTCTGTCTAATCTCTGATGTCTGTAACAGACGACTTAGTTTCGAACAAAATGTATTGAGTGCCGTGATTATACGGATTTGAGAAAATCTTTTGGTGGTACATTCTGCGCTATATTTGTGCGGCTGCACCTGGCGAACGTGTAACGGGTGCAGAACTCATGCCGGTGTACTGTGGCAACGTGGATGCGACAATTACATCAACTGTAAGTTCTCTAATAGAACAAACGAGGATCATCAAATCAGGTGTCAGGATGGCCGAGCGGTCTAAGGCGCCAGACTCAAGGAAAAACCTTGGCTGCAGTAGCAGCTAGAGCCTTCTGGTCCTCGAATGAGGGCGTGGGTTCGAATCCCACTCCTGACACAGATTTTGTCGCTTCTCTGGAGCACCCTGTGTATCATTGAGATCCTTTGTAAAGTGCAACAGCACGATTCTGGCCGTGTTCTCCTAAGTGAAACCAAAAATTTGTATCAAACACAAGCGCACCTACGGCAACCAAACTGTTTCTTCGGTAGTGTGAGCTACAAACAGAGAGTGTTGGTTGTAAATACGACGTTCCCTCGTGAAGTTACTTCCGCGCCACAGCCGCAAACACGTCAAAAGGGACACTTGTGGTATGAAAACGACTCTTGTCTGGAGATGCAGAGTGCTAACGACAGTGTGAGGAAACAGTGCAGGCTGACCAGTACATCCTCTGTACAATAACAGTCGCTGATGAATTACAGAGAGCTCGAAATAAATTCATATACTCAAAATATTACTTTATGGAGATTACAACGTGACCAAAACTTGAGATATTATTCGACAGATAGACCTCTGCATTCTGTCTAATCTCTGATGTCTGTAACAGACGACTTAGTTTCGAACAAAATGTATTGAGTGCCGTGATTATACGGATTTGAGAAACTCTTTTGGTGGTACATTCTGCGCTATATTTGTGCGGCTGCACCTGGCGAACGTGTAACGGGTGCAGAACTCATGCCGGTGTACTGTGGCAACGTGGATGCGACAATTACATCAACTGTAAGTTCTCTAATAGAACAAACGAGGATCATCAAATCAAGTGTCAGGATGGCCGAGCGGTCTAAGGCGCCAGACTCAAGGAAAAACCTTGGCTGCAGTAGCAGCTAGAGCCTTCTGGTCCTCGAATGAGGGCGTGGGTTCGAATCCCACTCCTGACACAGATTTTGTCGCTTCTCTGGAGCACCCTGTGTATCATTGAGATCCTTTGTAAAGTGCAACAGCACGATTCTGGCCGTGTTCTCCTAAGTGAAACCAAAAATTTGTATCAAACACAAGCGCACCTACGGCAACCAAACTGTTTCTTCGGTAGTGTGAGCTACAAACAGAGAGTGTTGGTTGTAAATACGACGTTCCCTCGTGAGGTTACTTCCGCGCCACAGCCGCAAACACGTCAAAAGGGACACTTGTGGTATGAAAACGACTCTTGTCTGGAGATGCAGAGTGCTAACGACAGTGTGAGGAAACAGTGCAGGCTGACCAGTACATCCTCTGTACAATAACAGTCGCTGATGAATTACAGAGAGCTCGAAATAAATTCATATACTCAAAATATTACTTTATGGAGATTACAACGTGACCAAAACTTGAGATATTATTCGACAGATAGACCTCTGCATTCTGTCTAATCTCTGATGTCTGTAACAGACGACTTAGTTTCGAACAAAATGTATTGAGTGCCGTGATTATACGGATTTGAGAAAATCTTTTGGTGGTACATTCTGCGCTATATTTGTGCGGCTGCACCTGGCGAACGTGTAACGGGTGCAGAACTCATGCCGGTGTACTGTGGCAACGTGGATGCGACAATTACATCAACTGTAAGTTCTCTAATAGAACAAACGAGGATCATCAAATCAGGTGTCAGGATGGCCGAGCGGTCTAAGGCGCCAGACTCAAGGAAAAACCTTGGCTGCAGTAGCAGCTAGAGCCTTCTGGTCCTCGAATGAGGGCGTGGGTTCGAATCCCACTCCTGACACAGATTTTGTCGCTTCTCTGGAGCACCCTGTGTATCATTGAGATCCTTTGTAAAGTGCAACAGCACGATTCTGGCCGTGTTCTCCTAAGTGAAACCAAAAATTTGTATCAAACACAAGCGCACCTACGGCAACCAAACTGTTTCTTCGGTAGTGTGAGCTACAAACAGAGAGTGTTGGTTGTAAATACGACGTTCCCTCGGGAGGTTACTTCCGCGCCACAGCCGCAAACACGTCAAAAGGGACACTTGTGGTATGAAAACGACTCTTGTCTGGAGATGCAGAGTGCTAACGACAGTGTGAGGAAACAGTGCAGGCTGACCAGTACATCCTCTGTACAATAACAGTCGCTGATGAATTACAGAGAGCTCGAAATAAATTCATATACTCAAAATATTACTTTATGGAGATTACAACGTGACCAAAACTAGAGATATTATTCGACAGATAGACCTCTGCATTCTGTCTAATCTCTGATGTCTGTAACAGACGACTTAGTTTCGAACAAAATGTATTGAGTGCCGTGATTAAACGGATTTGAGAAAATCTTTTGGTGGTACATTCTGCGCTATATTTGTGCGGCTGCACCTGGCGAACGTGTAACGGGTGCAGAACTCATGCCGGTGTACTGTGGCAACGTGGATGCGACAATTACATCAACTGTAAGTTCTCTAATAGAACAAACGAGGATCATCAAATCAAGTGTCAGGATGGCCGAGCGGTCTAAGGCGCCAGACTCAAGGAAAAACCTTGGCTGCAGTAGCAGCTAGAGCCTTCTGGTCCTCGAATGAGGGCGTGGGTTCGAATCCCACTCCTGACACAGATTTTGTCGCTTCTCTGGAGCACCCTGTGTATCATTGAGATCCTTTGTAAAGTGCAACAGCACGATTCTGGCCGTGTTCTCCTAAGTGAAACCAAAAATTTGTATCAAACACAAGCGCACCTACGGCAACCAAACTGTTTCTTCGGTAGTGTGAGCTACAAACAGAGAGTGTTGGTTGTAAATACGACGTTCCCTCGTGAGGTTACTTCCGCGCCACAGCCGCAAACACGTCAAAAGGGACACTTGTGGTATGAAAACGACTCTTGTCTGGAGATGCAGAGTGCTAACGACAGTGTGAGGAAACAGTGCAGGCTGACCAGTACATCCTCTGTACAATAACAGTCGCTGATGAATTACAGAGAGCTCGAAATAAATTCATATACTCAAAATATTACTTTATGGAGATTACAACGTGACCAAAACTTGAGATATTATTCGACAGATAGACCTCTGCATTCTGTCTAATCTCTGATGTCTGTAACAGACGACTTAGTTTCGAACAAAATGTATTGAGTGCCGTGATTATACGGATTTGAGAAACTCTTTTGGTGGTACATTCTGCGCTATATTTGTGCGGCTGCACCTGGCGAACGTGTAACGGGTGCAGAACTCATGCCGGTGTACTGTGGCAACGTGGATGCGACAATTACATCAACTGTAAGTTCTCTAATAGAACAAACGAGGATCATCAAATCAAGTGTCAGGATGGCCGAGCGGTCTAAGGCGCCAGACTCAAGGAAAAACCTTGGCTGCAGTAGCAGCTAGAGCCTTCTGGTCCTCGAATGAGGGCGTGGGTTCGAATCCCACTCCTGACACAGATTTTGTCGCTTCTCTGGAGCACCCTGTGTATCATTGAGATCCTTTGTAAAGTGCAACAGCACGATTCTGGCCGTGTTCTCCTAAGTGAAACCAAAAATTTGTATCAAACACAAGCGCACCTACGGCAACCAAACTGTTTCTTCGGTAGTGTGAGCTACAAACAGAGAGTGTTGGTTGTAAATACGACGTTCCCTCGGGAGGTTACTTCCGCGCCACAGCCGCAAACACGTCAAAAGGGACACTTGTGGTATGAAAACGACTCTTGTCTGGAGATGCAGAGTGCTAACGACAGTGTGAGGAAACAGTGCAGGCTGACCAGTACATCCTCTGTACAATAACAGTCGCTGATGAATTACAGAGAGCTCGAAATAAATTCATATACTCAAAATATTACTTTATGGAGATTACAACGTGACCAAAACTTGAGATATTATTCGACAGATAGACCTCTGCATTCTGTCTAATCTCTGATGTCTGTAACAGACGACTTAGTTTCGAACAAAATGTATTGAGTGCCGTGATTATACGGATTTGAGAAACTCTTTTGGTGGTACATTCTGCGCTATATTTGTGCGGCTGCACCTGGCGAACGTGTAACGGGTGCAGAACACATGCCGGTGTACTGTGGCAACGTGGATGCGACAATTACATCAACTGTAAGTTCTCTAATAGAACAAACGAGGATCATCAAATCAAGTGTCAGGATGGCCGAGCGGTCTAAGGCGCCAGACTCAAGGAAAAACCGTGGCTGCAGTAGCAGCTAGAGCCTTCTGGTCCTCGAATCAGGGCGTGGGTTCGAATCCCACTCCTGACACAGATTTTGTCGCTTCTCTGGAGCACCCTGTGTATCATTGAGATCCTTTGTAAAGTGCAACAGCACGATTCTGGCCGTGTTCTCCTAAGTGAAACCAAAAATTTGTATCAAACACAAGCGCACCTACGGCAACCAAACTGTTTCTTCGGTAGTGTGAGCTACAAACAGAGAGTGTTGGTTGTAAATACGACGTTCCCTCGTGAGGTTACTTCCGCGCCACAGCCGCAAACACGTCAAAAGGGACACTTGTGGTATGAAAACGACTCTTGTCTGGAGATGCAGAGTGCTAACGACAGTGTGAGGAAACAGTGCAGGCTGACCAGTACATCCTCTGTACAATAACAGTCGCTGATGAATTACAGAGAGCTCGAAATAAATTCATATACTCAAAATATTACTTTATGGAGATTACAACGTGACCAAAACTTGAGATATTATTCGACAGATAGACCTCTGCATTCTGTCTAATCTCTGATGTCTGTAACAGACGACTTAGTTTCGAACAAAATGTATTGAGTGCCGTGATTATACGGATTTGAGAAAATCTTTTGGTGGTACATTCTGCGCTATATTTGTGCGGCTGCACCTGGCGAACGTGTAACGGGTGCAGAACTCATGCCGGTGTACTGTGGCAACGTGGATGCGACAATTACATCAACTGTAAGTTCTCTAATAGAACAAACGAGGATCATCAAATCAAGTGTCAGGATGGCCGAGTGGTCTAAGGCGCCAGACTCAAGGAAAAACCTTGGCTGCAGTAGCAGCTAGAGCCTTCTGGTCCTCGAATTAGGGCGTGGGTTCGAATCCCACTCCTGACACAGATTTTGTCGCTTCTCTGGAGCACCCTGTGTATCATTGAGATCCTTTGTAAAGTGCAACAGCACGATTCTGGCCGTGTTCTCCTAAGTGAAACCAAAAATTTGTATCAAACACAAGCGCACCTACGGCAACCAAACTGTTTCTTCGGTAGTGTGAGCTACAAACAGAGAGTGTTGGTTGTAAATACGACGTTCCCTCGTGAGGTTACTTCCGCGCCACAGCCGCAAACACGTCAAAAGGGACACTTGTGGTATGAAAACGACTCTTGTCTGGAGATGCAGAGTGCTAACGACAGTGTGAGGAAACAGTGCAGGCTGACCAGTACATCCTCTGTACAATAACAGTCGCTGATGAATTACAGAGAGCTCGAAATAAATTCATATACTCAAAATATTACTTTATGGAGATTACAACGTGACCAAAACTTGAGATATTATTCGACAGATAGACCTCTGCATTCTGTCTAATCTCTGATGTCTGTAACAGACGACTTAGTTTCGAACAAAATGTATTGAGTGCCGTGATTATACGGATTTGAGAAACTCTTTTGGTGGTACATTCTGCGCTATATTTGTGCGGCTGCACCTGGCGAACGTGTAACGGGTGCAGAACTCATGCCGGTGTACTGTGGCAACGTGGATGCGACAATTACATCAACTGTAAGTTCTCTAATAGAACAAACGAGGATCATCAAATCAAGTGTCAGGATGGCCGAGCGGTAGTTCCGCTTGCGACGCCGTGCAGGTCGCACGTGTTGTGCCTTCGCTCCGCAATAGCGTGTGCAAGCCGTGACTACTTTCTTTGTTTACGTTGTTTGCTAGATTTGCTGTATTGTGCTTCCGTCAGTTCACTTTTAGTGTTTTGTGACGTTTTGTGTTAGCGGTCTCGACCGTTTAATAAGTGGATATGTCGTCCAGGTTGTTCCCAAGGAAATGTACTCTGTGTTTCGAATTTGACAAGTCTACACGTCATGTTCAACCGAGTTCCATGGAAGTTCACGATTTCATAGTGGATGTAATTGGTATTACGTCTGACCAGGTTCATACTGCCTATTACGACACAGATCTCTACTGTTTCTTCGTCAAGTTGTTAAACCCTGTGTTACTGGAGAGGATTCTGTTGAAACATGGTAGCCGAGCTGAGTTCCGTCATCGTGACGCCTCGGTGAGTACTGTTCTCATATCCAATGCTGATGTAGAATACAAAAATGTCCGTGTGTACAACCTGCCGCCGGAAGTTGAAAACTGTTATTTACGTGAGATTTTGACGAAGTATGGGGAGGTCAAGCAAATCCGTAACGAACGTTGGTCTAGTCAACATCGGTTACAGTGTTTTAGTGGCGTCCGGTCAGTCGAAATGCACGTCAAGCAAGATATCCCCTCCCATCTTATTGTTTGTGGGTATAAAGTTCATGTCACGTACAGTGGGCAACCAGGCACATGCTTTATTTGTAATGAAACTGGCCACTTGCGTACGAACTGCCCTAAACGTGTATTTGTTCTCAAAAATACTTTGGAACAGCGTAAAAAGTTGACATTGGCCGATCTTGTTAGGGAGGCACCAATCACGGACATCGAACGCCCTCGTGATAGTGAAATATTGCCCCCGGAGCCTGGTTTGCCTGTTGCCGACTTTCCACCCTTTCCTTCAAAACCGGTTACAGATACGCCTTCCTCCAAATCTGACGTGCAGCTGCTGAGCCACAAACGGCGAAGAACGTGTGATGCTGATAGTCCGGACGAGGCTCTCCAGGAATTAGAACTCGACGTCCCAAAAGAGATGCCGGTTACGGTTACTGACTCAAGTTTTTCTGAACCGTCGCACGCAGCTGTCGACGCTGCGGCTATTGACGTCATTCCGAGTGACGTACAGGCAGCTTTGGCACCACAACAGCCGAGCACGCCGCCTGAAGTCGCGACGTCACCACAGGCCGACTCACAACAAGCGCGTGCTTCCGATAAGCATAACGAGGAAGGCAGTACTTGTGTACAAACTGAAGGAAGTCAAAGTCCGTCTACCAACAAACACGAAGTTCGTGCTAGTGACAACAAACAAACTTGTCCACCTTCTGAGTCAGTTCTTTCTGCAGATCAGATGGCTGAGGCGTCACATCACGTTATGGATTGCGAAGTCACTCAGGACCCTCCCACACCTCCGTCTGCCGATGTGTTCCCTAGCAGAGCACGTAGTAGGACCAAAGTTCAACCGAACGTCAACGCAGTACGGAAGAAAAACAAACCCAACGACACACAAGTGACTGTTCGTGATCCTCCCGACAATGCAGCCCATTCCGAAGTTTCTCTGACATTGTAATGCGACCAGTGTTGTTTAGTGACCCTTTACGTACCTCACTGTAATAATGGCACAAGCGTACAAATTCGTCTCCCTGAACATAAATAAGATTCGATCTGATCTCAAAATTGCGGCCCTACAGCAGTTTCTATACGAATCTGACGCTGATATTGTGTTGTTGCAGGAAGTTACTGTTTTCAATCTCTTCATCTCTGGTTTTAAAACCATATCAAACGTTGCTCCTGAGGAAAGTACAGGTACCGCACTTTTATTACGGGAAGGTATTCCAGTTGGGGAGATCGAGTTTTTAGATTCCGGTCGAGGAGTGAGCTGTAAAATTTTTGATGTAACCCTTGTTAATTTATATGCCCCATCAGGCAACAGCAACAAATTCGAACGGTCACGTTTTTATAAGGAGGATGTTACATATCTGTTGAGGAGCAGTCCTCAAAACCTGATCATAGGAGGTGACTTCAACTGTGTTCTACGTAAAAACGATCAGTCCCCTAATTTTAATTACTGTAAAGAACTGCACGAGCTCGTTAAGAATATTAAGCTGAAAGATGCTTGGGAACTGAAGTATCCTACTTTAGTTAAATTCACTTTTTTCACCGTTACTTCATGCAGCCGTCTGGATAGGATTTATCTATCGGACTGTATCAGTGACAGACTCCTAGCGGTTGACGTAATCCCGGCTAGTTTTACCGACCATTGCGCTTTTACGGCAACGGTTCACTTAAATCGACAGCCTACCAAATTATTTCGTTCCCCGTGGATGTTAAACATATCGCATCTGGCGGACGCTGAGTTATTTGACGTTATCAGGCATGTGTGGGAAACTTGTTTGCGTTCCATCACTTTTTATCCGACTAAAGCGATGTGGTGGACCACTGTTGCCAAACCAAAGCTTCGAAAAAGTCTCATTTATTATAGTGCTCAGAAAGCACGCGCCTTCAAGAGGACCTTTGAGTTTTACTACACTGTGCTGCGACAACTGTATGATTCATCCACTGCGACCAACACTAACTTTCCGTCAATTCAACGTGTCAAGGCTAAACTTGTCAGCTTGAAGCGTCAACAATTGGAAGGTCTGAAAGTTAAATCCAAACCTAAATCTGTTTTAGCCGACGAAATGACATCTATGTACCATTTATTCAAGCATTTATCACGTCGCCGCCGGGCTTTCATTGATGTTTTGGAAAGAGATAATGGGGAATTACTCTCTACTCAAGCGGCCATTATTAGTGAAATTCACCAACATTTCCAACGACTGTATTCCAGTGAAATTGTCAATGAACCTGCTGTCAGTGCAGTGGTCAATGTTTTTGATAGGGCGATTACTCCTGCTGACAATGTCGACTTTTTATCGGATTTCACTCCCGAGGAAGTTTTAGCCTTGATCTCTGACTCGCCTTCCTTTAAATCGCCTGGTCCTGATGGTTTGCCCAAGGAATTTTATATCAAATTCTGGAATGTCCTTGGTGGTACTTTTACTGAAATTGTTAATGAAGTCATGAGTGGTGGTCCTCTTCCTGCCGAGTTCAAGGTGGGTAGAATTGTTTTAGTCCCGAAGAGAACTGGTCACAAGCGAGTTGATAATCTCCGTCCAATCACATTGTTGAACTTTGATTATAAAACGATTGCCCGAGCGATTAATAGCAGACTGACCCCCATCCTTGGGAAAGTTATTCATTCACACCAGTCTTGCCTTCCAGGGAGATCCATTATGACTCCGGTTGCGGAGTACAGAGACGTTATTTCAGTAGCGGCCGTAACCAACATCAAATGTGCTTTCCTTTTTCTTGACTTTTGCAAAGCTTTTGACCGCGTTAGTCATCACTATTTAGAACGCATCCTGCAACGAATTGGACTCGAAGAACGAGCTGTGGCAGTCATTCGGAATATGATAACCGGCATTACTGCTAGGATCACAGTTAACGGTCAGCTGACACAAGCTGTTAGCATACGACGCGGTGTACCGCAAGGCAGTCCGTTGTCGATGTCGCTCTTTGTTTTGTCGCTCGAGCCATTTCTGAAGAGATTGTGTCTCACATTAAGTGGCCTTTCTGTCTTAGGGAGCAATCTTACTGTGAGGGCTTACGCCGATGATGTTGCTGTTATCCTACGTCATGAGTCTGAAGTGGCCCAATTGCGGGCTGAGATTGATACTTACAGCACTGCGTCTGGAGCGAAACTCAGTGAGGGTAAATGTAAGGTTCTAAGCTTACGGGGCTTCGAATCTCTTGCTATACCGTGGGCACAGATCGTCGAACAACATGTTGCTCTGGGAATCATCATCGATAGGTGTCCTTTACGTATGGCAGCTAAAAACTGGAAACTTACTGCCAATCGAATACAGGGAGCTATAGTGGAAAACACCTGGCGATCGACAAATATCCTCCAGAAGATCAGGATTTTGAATACATACATACTCTGTAAAGCTTATTATGTCGCTCAGGTGTTCCCTCTTCCCAAAATGCAAGCCCATAAGATCATGCGTTTGTCCAGTAGGTTTGTGTGGCTCGGTCATATTTTTAAGTTAACCTATACCACACTGTCTAAGTCAGTGCAAGCTGGGGTCCTGCAACTCAATGATATCCGTCGAAAGGCGACAGCACTCTATATAAAACGAACAACTGTGATAATTACCACGATGCCCCATACTATCACATCGAAGCTGTTTCGCATTGTTCGCCCTAAATGTATGAAACCGCCAATTGACATCGGGAAACTAAACTTTCAATTGCAACATGTCGGTGTTTATTACCTCGAAATGAGTTACTTAGGTGACAGTGTTTCCACAAGTCCTTGTCTCACGACAGTGTTCTTAATTGCTCAGTGGCAGAAGTACGAAGCTCCAAATACAATTGAAATGCACTACCCAAGAATCGTCTGGACGGCAGTGTGGACCAATATTACTCTCAAAATTCATTCTTCCGATGTGCTTTCCGCCTGGTATAAAGTTGTCCACAATCTTATTCCAACCAACGAAAAACTCAACCGCATTGGCTTAAGTGCTACTGACAACTGCCTCAAATGTGGATTAGTAGACACTCTGAGGCACAGGTTTACTTGCTGTGGACATCAGTTCAACTGGCATTGGGTGCGGAAACGATTGGCGCTGCTCACACGTAGCACTGAAAGTCTTTATACAACTGATATCCTCCTGTGGCCTGATACACGGTTTTACCCCAAAACGAAAAACAATACTGTTATGTGGATGCTGGGACATTTTGTCAATTACGTCATAACGCAACACGGAGAAGACAATATTACTGCCTTTACTGCTTATATGGCAACGGCATATTGGCGAAGAAACCAGTTCCCACACATTAAGAGGGATTTTGGCAATATGTTACCAATCCTGTTTCAGAAACAGGGAATTGGGTGATTCTAAAGTAAATCCGCGATTCCTGTCACCATTTCCATGGTGAAGTTCCCAGGTACAAGACAACAGTGAATAATATTTCGTTATCATTTCGCCTATGGCGCTTGCAGAACCTGAAGTTTTCTTTTCTTTCTTATTCCTCATTATTTGTTTTTTGAGGGAAGAGACATCTCTTTTTTTTTTTTTCCTCTCTTCTTGGTTTTGAGAAAGATTTCTAATTTTCGTTGGCACTTATATTCCAAAAAGCAGAAGCAATGAGCTCCTTGTAATCACGAAGAAATTGAATTCCTTTTGTGTACTGTTGTACGATGCCAGAGAATCTGGAGACTTTGATTTCATTTGATTATAGCTGAAGAAGCTCGCCAAGGAAGGCATTCATGGAGAGCGCAAGGAGGGCTGTAAGGGGAGAAGGGAGGCCAAAAAAAAAAAAAAAAAAAAAAAAAAAAGCGGTCTAAGGCGCCAGACTCAAGGAAAAACCTTGGCTGCAGTAGCAGCTAGAGCCTTCTGGTCCTCGAATGAGGGCGTGGGTTCGAATCCCACTCCTGACACAGATTTTGTCGCTTCTCTGGAGCACCCTGTGTATCATTGAGATCCTTTGTAAAGTGCAACAGCACGATTCTGGCCGTGTTCTCCTAAGTGAAACCAAAAATTTGTATCAAACACAAGCGCACCTACGGCAACCAAACTGTTTCTTCGGTAGTGTGAGCTACAAACAGAGAGTGTTGGTTGTAAATACGACGTTCCCTCGTGAGGTTACTTCCGCGCCACAGCCGCAAACACGTCAAAAGGGACACTTGTGGTATGAAAACGACTCTTGTCTGGAGATGCAGAGTGCTAACGACAGTGTGAGGAAACAGTGCAGGCTGACCAGTACATCCTCTGTACAATAACAGTCGCTGATGAATTACAGAGAGCTCGAAATAAATTCATATACTCAAAATATTACTTTATGGAGATTACAACGTGACCAAAACTTGAGATATTATTCGACAGATAGACCTCTGCATTCTGTCTAATCTCTGATGTCTGTAACAGACGACTTAGTTTCGAACAAAATGTATTGAGTGCCGTGATTATACGGATTTGAGAAAATCTTTTGGTGGTACATTCTGCGCTATATTTGTGCGGCTGCACCTGGCGAACGTGTAACGGGTGCAGAACTCATGCCGGTGTACTGTGGCAACGTGGATGCGACAATTACATCAACTGTAAGTTCTCTAATAGAACAAACGAGGATCATCAAATCAAGTGTCAGGATGGCCGAGCGGTCTAGGGCGCCAGACTCAAGGAAAAACCTTGGCTGCAGTAGCAGCTAGAGCCTTCTGGTCCTCGAATGAGGGCGTGGGTTCGAATCCCACTCCTGACACAGATTTTGTCGCTTCTCTGGAGCACCCTGTGTATCATTGAGATCCTTTGTAAAGTGCAACAGCACGATTCTGGCCGTGTTCTCCTAAGTGAAACCAAAAATTTGTATCAAACACAAGCGCACCTACGGCAACCAAACTGTTTCTTCGGTAGTGTGAGCTACAAACAGAGAGTGTTGGTTGTAAATACGACGTTCCCTCGTGAGGTTACTTCCGCGCCACAGCCGCAAACACGTCAAAAGGGACACTTGTGGCATGAAAACGACTCTTGTCTGGAGATGCAGAGTGCTAACGACAGTGTGAGGAAACAGTGCAGGCTGACCAGTACATCCTCTGTACAATAACAGTCGCTGATGAATTACAGAGAGCTCGAAATAAATTCATATACTCAAAATATTACTTTATGGAGATTACAACGTGACCAAAACTTGAGATATTATTCGACAGATAGACCTCTGCATTCTGTCTAATCTCTGATGTCTGTAACAGACGACTTAGTTTCGAACAAAATGTATTGAGTGCCGTGATTATACGGATTTGAGAAACTCTTTTGGTGGTACATTCTGCGCTATATTTGTGCGGCTGCACCTGGCGAACGTGTAACGGGTGCAGAACTCATGCCGGTGTACTGTGACAACGTGGATGCGACAATTACATCAACTGTAAGTTCTCTAATAGAACAAACGAGGATCATCAAATCAAGTGTCAGGATGGCCGAGCGGTCTAAGGCGCCAGACTCAAGGAAAAACCTTGGCTGCAGTAGCAGCTAGAGCCTTCTGGTCCTCGAATGAGGGCGTGGGTTCGAATCCCACTCCTGACACAGATTTTGTCGCTTCTCTGGAGCACCCTGTGTATCATTGAGATCCTTTGTAAAGTGCAACAGCACGATTCTGGCCGTGTTCTCCTAAGTGAAACCAAAAATTTGTATCAAACACAAGCGCACCTACGGCAACCAAACTGTTTCTTCGGTAGTGTGAGCTACAAACAGAGAGTGTTGGTTGTAAATACGACGTTCCCTCGTGAGGTTACTTCCGCGCCACAGCCGCAAACACGTCAAAAGGGACACTTGTGGTATGAAAACGACTCTTGTCTGGAGATGCAGAGTGCTAACGACAGTGTGAGGAAACAGTGCAGGCTGACCAGTACATCCTCTGTACAATAACTGTCGCTGATGAATTACAGAGAGCTCGAAATAAATTCATATACTCAAAATATTACTTTATGGAGATTACAACGTGACCAAAACTTGAGATATTATTCGACAGATAGACCTCTGCATTCTGTCTAATCTCTGATGTCTGTAACAGACGACTTAGTTTCGAACAAAATGTGTTGAGTGCCGTGATTATACGGATTTGAGAAAATCTTTTGGTGGTACATTCTGCGCTATATTTGTGCGGCTGCACCTGGCGAACGTGTAACGGGTGCAGAACTCATGCCGGTGTACTGTGGCAACGTGGATGCGACAATTACATCAACTGTAAGTTCTCTAATAGAACAAACGAGGATCATCAAATCAAGTGTCAGGATGGCCGAGCGGTCTAAGGCGCCAGACTCAAGGAAAAACTTTGGCTGCAGTAGCAGCTAGAGCCTTCTGGTCCTCGAATGAGGGCGTGGGTTCGAATCCCACTCCTGACACAGATTTTGTCGCTTCTCTGGAGCACCCTGTGTATCATTGAGATCCTTTGTAAAGTGCAACAGCACGATTCTGGCCGTGTTCTCCTAAGTGAAACCAAAAATTTGTATCAAACACAAGCGCACCTACGGCAACCAAACTGTTTCTTCGGTAGTGTGAGCTACAAACAGAGAGTGTTGGTTGTAAATACGACGTTCCCTCGTGAGGTTACTTCCGCGCCACAGCCGCAAACACGTCAAAAGGGACACTTGTGGTATGAAAACGACTCTTGTCTGGAGATGCAGAGTGCTAACGACAGTGTGAGGAAACAGTGCAGGCTGACCAGTACATCCTCTGTACAATAACAGTCGCTGATGAATTACAGAGAGCTCGAAATAAATTCATATACTCAAAATATTACTTTATGGAGATTACAACGTGACCAAAACTTGAGATATTATTCGACAGATAGACCTCTGCATTCTGTCTAATCTCTGATGTCTGTAACAGACGACTTAGTTTCGAACAAAATGTATTGAGTGCCGTGATTATACGGATTTGAGAAACTCTTTTGGTGGTACATTCTGCGCTATATTTGTGCGGCTGCACCTGGCGAACGTGTAACGGGTGCAGAACTCATGCCGGTGTACTGTGGCAACGTGGATGCGACAATTACATCAACTGTAAGTTCTCTAATAGAACAAACGAAGATCATCAAATCAAGTGTCAGGATGGCCGAGCGGTCTAAGGCGCCAGACTCAAGGAAAAACCTTGGCTGCAGTAGCAGCTAGAGCCTTCTGGTCCTCGAATGAGGGCGTGGGTTCGAATCCCACTCCTGACACAGATTTTGTCGCTGCTCTGGAGCACCCTGTGTATCATTGAGATCCTTTGTAAAGTGCAACAGCACGATTCTGGCCGTGTTCTCCTAAGTGAAACCAAAAATTTGTATCAAACACAAGCGCACCTACGGCAACCAAACTGTTTCTTCGGTAGTGTGAGCTACAAACAGAGAGTGTTGGTTGTAAATACGACGTTCCCTCGTGAGGTTACTTCCGCGCCACAGCCGCAAACACGTCAAAAGGGACACTTGTGGTATGAAAACGACTCTTGTCTGGAGATGCAGAGTGCTAACGACAGTGTGAGGAAACAGTGCAGGCTGACCAGTACATCCTCTGTACAATAACAGTCGCTGATGAATTACAGAGAGCTCGAAATAAATTCATATACTCAAAATATTACTTTATGGAGATTACAACGTGACCAAAACTTGAGATATTATTCGACAGATAGACCTCTGCATTCTGTCTAATCTCTGATGTCTGTAACAGACGACTTAGTTTCGAACAAAATGTGTTGAGTGCCGTGATTATACGGATTTGAGAAAATCTTTTGGTGGTACATTCTGCGCTATATTTGTGCGGCTGCACCTGGCGAACGTGTAACGGGTGCGGAACTCATGCCGGTGTACTGTGGCAACGTGGATGCGACAATTACATCAACTGTAAGTTCTCTAATAGAACAAACGAGGATCATCAAATCAAGTGTCAGGATGGCCGAGCGGTCTAAGGCGCCAGACTCAAGGAAAAACTTTGGCTGCAGTAGCAGCTAGAGCCTTCTGGTCCTCGAATGAGGGCGTGGGTTCGAATCCCACTCCTGACACAGATTTTGTCGCTTCTCTGGAGCACCCTGTGTATCATTGAGATCCTTTGTAAAGTGCAACAGCACGATTCTGGCCGTGTTCTCCTAAGTGAAACCAAAAATTTGTATCAAACACAAGCGCACCTACGGCAACCAAACTGTTTCTTCGGTAGTGTGAGCTACAAACAGAGAGTGTTGGTTGTAAATACGACGTTCCCTCGTGAGGTTACTTCCGCGCCACAGCCGCAAACACGTCAAAAGGGACACTTGTGGTATGAAAACGACTCTTGTCTGGAGATGCAGAGTGCTAACGACAGTGTGAGGAAACAGTGCAGGCTGACCAGTACATCCTCTGTACAATAACAGTCGCTGATGAATTACAGAGAGCTCGAAATAAATTCATATACTCAAAATATTACTTTATGGAGATTACAACGTGACCAAAACTTGAGATATTATTCGACAGATAGACCTCTGCATTCTGTCTAATCTCTGATGTCTGTAACAGACGACTTAGTTTCGAACAAAATGTATTGAGTGCCGTGATTATACGGATTTGAGAAACTCTTTTGGTGGTACATTCTGCGCTATATTTGTGCGGCTGCACCTGGCGAACGTGTAACGGGTGCAGAACTCATGCCGGTGTACTGTGGCAACGTGGATGCGACAATTACATCAACTGTAAGTTCTCTAATAGAACAAACGAAGATCATCAAATCAAGTGTCAGGATGGCCGAGCGGTCTAAGGCGCCAGACTCAAGGAAAAACCTTGGCTGCAGTAGCAGCTAGAGCCTTCTGGTCCTCGAATGAGGGCGTGGGTTCGAATCCCACTCCTGACACAGATTTTGTCGCTGCTCTGGAGCACCCTGTGTATCATTGAGATCCTTTGTAAAGTGCAACAGCACGATTCTGGCCGTGTTCTCCTAAGTGAAACCAAAAATTTGTATCAAACACAAGCGCACCTACGGCAACCAAACTGTTTCTTCGGTAGTGTGAGCTACAAACAGAGAGTGTTGGTTGTAAATACGACGTTCCCTCGTGAGGTTACTTCCGCGCCACAGCCGCAAACACGTCAAAAGGGACACTTGTGGTATGAAAACGACTCTTGTCTGGAGATGCAGAGTGCTAACGACAGTGTGAGGAAACAGTGCAGGCTGACCAGTACATCCTCTGTACAATAACAGTCGCTGATGAATTACAGAGAGCTCGAAATAAATTCATATACTCAAAATATTACTTTATGGAGATTACAACGTGACCAAAACTTGAGATATTATTCGACAGATAGACCTCTGCATTCTGTCTAATCTCTGATGTCTGTAACAGACGACTTAGTTTCGAACAAAATGTATTGAGTGCCGTGATTATACGGATTTGAGAAAATCTTTTGGTGGTACATTCTGCGCTATATTTGTGCGGCTGCACCTGGCGAACGTGTAACGGGTGCAGAACTCATGCCGGTGTACTGTGGCAACGTGGATGCGACAATTACATCAACTGTAAGTGCTCTAATAGAACAAACGAGGATCATCAAATCAAGTGTCAGGATGGCCGAGCGGTCTAAGGCGCCAGACTCAAGGAAAAACATTGGCTGCAGTAGCAGCTAGAGCCTTCTGGTCCTCGAATGAGGGCGTGGGTTCGAATCCCACTCCTGACACAGATTTTGTCGCTTCTCTGGAGCACCCTGTGTATCATTGAGATCCTTTGTAAAGTGCAACAGCACGATTCTGGCCGTGTTCTCCTAAGTGAAACCAAAAATTTGTATCAAACACAAGCGCACCTACGGCAACCAAACTGTTTCTTCGGTAGTGTGAGCTACAAACAGAGAGTGTTGGTTGTAAATACGACGTTCCCTCGTGAGGTTACTTCCGCGCCACAGCCGCAAACACGTCAAAAGGGACACTTGTGGTATGAAAACGACTCTTGTCTGGAGATGCAGAGTGCTAACGACAGTGTGAGGAAACAGTGCAGGCTGACCAGTACATCCTCTGTACAATAACAGTCGCTGATGAATTACAGAGAGCTCGAAATAAATTCATATACTCAAAATATTACTTTATGGAGATTACAACGTGACCAAAACTTGAGATATTATTCGACAGATAGACCTCTGCATTCTGTCTAATCTCTGATGTCTGTAACAGACGACTTAGTTTCGAACAAAATGTATTGAGTGCCGTGATTATACGGATTTGAGAAACTCTTTTGGTGGTACATTCTGCGCTATATTTGTGCGGCTGCACCTGGCGAACGTGTAACGGGTGCAGAACTCATGCCGGTGTACTGTGGCAACGTGGATGCGACAATTACATCAACTGTAAGTTCTCTAATAGAACAAACGAGGATCATCAAATCAAGTGTCAGGATGGCCGAGCGGTCTAAGGCGCCAGACTCAAGGAAAAACCTTGGCTGCAGTAGCAGCTAGAGCCTTCTGGTCCTCGAATGAGGGCGTGGGTTCGAATCCCACTCCTGACACAGATTTTGTCGCTTCTCTGGAGCACCCTGTGTATCATTGAGATCCTTTGTAAAGTGCAACAGCACGATTCTGGCCGTGTTCTCCTAAGTGAAACCAAAAATTTGTATCAAACACAAGCGCACCTACGGCAACCAAACTGTTTCTTCGGTAGTGTGAGCTACAAACAGAGAGTGTTGGTTGTAAATACGACGTTCCCTCGTGAGGTTACTTCCGCGCCACAGCCGCAAACACGTCAAAAGGGACACTTGTGGTATGAAAACGACTCTTGTCTGGAGATGCAGAGTGCTAACGACAGTGTGAGGAAACAGTGCAGGCTGACCAGTACATCCTCTGTACAATAACAGTCGCTGATGAATTACAGAGAGCTCGAAATAAATTCATATACTCAAAATATTACTTTATGGAGATTACAACGTGACCAAAACTTGAGATATTATTCGACAGATAGACCTCTGCATTCTGTCTAATCTCTGATGTCTGTAACAGACGACTTAGTTTCGAACAAAATGTATTGAGTGCCGTGATTATACGGATTTGAGAAACTCTTTTGGTGGTACATTCTGCGCTATATTTGTGCGGCTGCACCTGGCGAACGTGTAACGGGTGCAGAACTCATGCCGGTGTACTGTGGCAACGTGGATGCGACAATTACATCAACTGTAAGTTCTCTAATAGAACAAACGAGGATCATCAAATCAAGTGTCAGGATGGCCGAGCGGTCTAAGGCGCCAGACTCAAGGAAAAACCTTGGCTGCAGTAGCAGCTAGAGCCTTCTGGTCCTCGAATGAGGGCGTGGGTTCGAATCCCACTCCTGACACAGATTTTGTCGCTTCTCTGGAGCACCCTGTGTATCATTGAGATCCTTTGTAAAGTGCAACAGCACGATTCTGGCCGTGTTCTCCTAAGTGAAACCAAAAATTTGTATCAAACACAAGCGCACCTACGGCAACCAAACTGTTTCTTCGGTTGTGTGAGCTACAAACAGAGAGTGTTGGTTGTAAATACGACGTTCCCTCGTGAGGTTACTTCCGCGCCACAGCCGCAAACACGTCAAAAGGGACACTTGTGGTATGAAAACGACTCTTGTCTGGAGATGCAGAGTGCTAACGACAGTGTGAGGAAACAGTGCAGGCTGACCAGTACATCCTCTGTACAATAACAGTCGCTGATGAATTACAGAGAGCTCGAAATAAATTCATATACTCAAAATATTACTTTATGGAGATTACAACGTGACCAAAACTTGAGATATTATTCGACAGATAGACCTCTGCATTCTGTCTAATCTCTGATGTCTGTAACAGACGACTTAGTTTCGAACAAAATGTATTGAGTGCCGTGATTATACGGATTTGAGAAAATCTTTTGGTGGTACATTCTGCGCTATATTTGTGCGGCTGCACCTGGCGAACGTGTAACGGGTGCAGAACTCATGCCGGTGTACTGCGGCAACGTGGATGCGACAATTACATCAACTGTAAGTTCTCTAATAGAACAAACGAGGATCATCAAATCAAGTGTCAGGATGGCCAAGCGGTCTAAGGCGCCAGACTCAAGAAAAAACCTTGGCTGCAGTAGCAGCTAGAGCCTTCTGGTCCTCGAATGAGGGCGTGGGTTCGAATCCCACTCCTGACACAGATTTTGTCGCTTCTCTGGAGCACCCTGTGTATCATTGAGATCCTTTGTAAAGTGCAACAGCACGATTCTGGCCGTGTTCTCCTAAGTGAAACCAAAAATTTGTATCAAACACAAGCGCACCTACGGCAACCAAACTGTTTCTTCGGTAGTGTGAGCTACAAACAGAGAGTGTTGGTTGTAAATACGACGTTCCCTCGTGAGGTTACTTCCGCGCCACAGCCGCAAACACGTCAAAAGGGACACTTGTTTTATGAAAACGACTCTTGTCTGGAGATGCAGAGTGCTAACGACAGTGTGAGGAAACAGTGCAGGCTGACCAGTACATCCTCTGTACAATAACAGTCGCTGATGAATTACAGAGAGCTCGAAATAAATTCATATACTCAAAATATTACTTTATGGAGATTACAACGTGACCAAAACTTGAGATATTATTCGACAGATAGACCTCTGCATTCTGTCTAATCTCTGATGTCTGTAACAGACGACTTAGTTTCGAACAAAATGTATTGAGTGCCGTGATTATACGGATTTGAGAAACTCTTTTGGTGGTACATTCTGCGCTATATTTGTGCGGCTGCACCTGGCGAACGTGTAACGGGTGCAGAACTCATGCCGGTGTACTGTGGCAACGTGGATGCGACAATTACATCAACTGTAAGTTCTCTAATAGAACAAACGAGGATCATCAAATCAAGTGTCAGGATGGCCGAGCGGTCTAAGGCGCCAGACTCAAGGAAAAACCATGGCTGCAGTAGCAGCTAGAGCCTTCTGGTCCTCGAATGAGGGCGTGGGTTCGAATCCCACTCCTGACACAGATTTTGTCGCTTCTCTGGAGCACCCTGTGTATCATTGAGATCCTTTGTAAAGTGCAACAGCACGATTCTGGCCGTGTTCTCCTAAGTGAAACCAAAAATTTGTATCAAACACAAGCGCACCTACGGCAACCAAACTGTTTCTTCGGTAGTGTGAGCTACAAACAGAGAGTGTTGGTTGTAAATACGACGTTCCCTCGTGAGGTTACTTCCGCGCCACAGCCGCAAACACGTCAAAAGGGACACTTGTGGTATGAAAACGACTCTTGTCTGGAGATGCAGAGTGCTAACGACAGTGTGAGGAAACAGTGCAGGCTGACCAGTACATCCTCTGTACAATAACAGTCGCTGATGAATTACAGAGAGCTCGAAATAAATTCATATACTCAAAATATTACTTTATGGAGATTACAACGTGACCAAAACTTGAGATATTATTCGACAGATAGACCTCTGCATTCTGTCTAATCTCTGATGTCTGTAACAGACGACTTAGTTTCGAACAAAATGTATTGAGTGCCGTGATTATACGGATTTGAGAAACTCTTTTGGTGGTACATTCTGCGCTATATTTGTGCGGCTGCACCTGGCGAACGTGTAACGGGTGCAGAACTCATGCCGGTGTACTGTGGCAACGTGGATGCGACAATAACATCAACTGTAAGTTCTCTAATAGAACAAACGAGGATCATCAAATCAAGTGTCAGGATGGCCGAGCGGTCTAAGGCGCCAGACTCAAGGAAAAACCTTGGCTGCAGTAGCAGCTAGAGCCTTCTGGTCCTCGAATGAGGGCGTGGGTTCGAATCCCACTCCTGACACAGATTTTGTCGCTTCTCTGGAGCACCCTGTGTATCATTGAGATCCTTTGTAAAGTGCAACAGCACGATTCTGGCCGTGTTCTCCTAAGTGAAACCAAAAATTTGTATCAAACACAAGCGCACCTACGGCAACCAAACTGTTTCTTCGGTAGTGTGAGCTACAAACAGAGTGTGTTGGTTGTAAATACGACGTTCCCTCGTGAGGTTACTTCCGCGCCACAGCCGCAAACACGTCAAAAGGGACACTTGTGGTATGAAAACGACTCTTGTCTGGAGATGCAGAGTGCTAACGACAGTGTGAGGAAACAGTGCAGGCTGACCAGTACATCCTCTGTACAATAACAGTCGCTGATGAATTACAGAGAGCTCGAAATAAATTCATATACTCAAAATATTACTTTATGGAGATTACAACGTGACCAAAACTTGAGATATTATTCGACAGATAGACCTCTGCATTGTGTCTAATCTCTGATGTCTGTAACAGACGACTTAGTTTCGAACAAAATGTATTGAGTGCCGTGATTATACGGATTTGAGAAACTCTTTTGGTGGTACATTCTGCGCTATATTTGTGCGGCTGCACCTGGCGAACGTGTAACGGGTGCAGAACTCATGCCGGTGTACTGTGGCAACGTGGATGCGACAATTACATCAACTGTAAGTTCTCTAATAGAACAAACGAGGATCATCAAATCAAGTGTCAGGATGGCCGAGCGGTCTAAGGCGCCAGACTCAAGGAAAAACCTTGGCTGCAGTAGCAGCTAGAGCCTTCTGGTCCTCGAATGAGGGCGTGGGTTCGAATCCCACTCCTGACACAGATTTTGTCGCTTCTCTGGAGCACCCTGTGTATCATTGAGATCCTTTGTAAAGTGCAACAGCACGATTCTGGCCGTGTTCTCCTAAGTGAAACCAAAAATTTGTATCAAACACAAGCGCACCTACGGCAACCAAACTGTTTCTTCGGTAGTGTGAGCTACAAACAGAGAGTGTTGGTTGTAAATACGACGTTCCCTCGTGAGGTTACTTCCGCGCCACAGCCGCAAACACGTCAAAAGGGACACTTGTGGTATGAAAACGACTCTTGTCTGGAGATGCAGAGTGCTAACGACAGTGTGAGGAAACAGTGCAGGCTGACCAGTACATCCTCTGTACAATAACAGTCGCTGATGAATTACAGAGAGCTCGAAATAAATTCATATACTCAAAATATTACTTTATGGAGATTACAACGTGACCAAAACTTGAGATATTATTCGACAGATAGACCTCTGCATTCTGTCTAATCTCTGATGTCTGTAACAGACGACTTAGTTTCGAACAAAATGTATTGAGTGCCGTGATTATACGGATTTGAGAAACTCTTTTGGTGGTACATTCTGCGCTATATTTGTGCGGCTGCACCTGGCGAACGTGTAACGGGTGCAGAACTCATGCCGGTGTACTGTGGCAACGTGGATGCGACAATTACATCAACTGTAAGTTCTCTAATAGAACAAACGAGGATCATCAAATCAAGTGTCAGGATGGCCGAGCGGTCTAAGGCGCCAGACTCAAGGAAAAACCTTGGCTGCAGTAGCAGCTAGAGCCTTCTGGTCCTCGAATGAGGGCGTGGGTTCGAATCCCACTCCTGACACAGATTTTGTCGCTTCTCTGGAGCACCCTGTGTATCATTGAGATCCTTTGTAAAGTGCAACAGCACGATTCTGGCCGTGTTCTCCTAAGTGAAACCAAAAATTTGTATCAAACACAAGCGCACCTACGGCAACCAAACTGTTTCTTCGGTAGTGTGAGCTACAAACAGAGAGTGTTGGTTGTAAATACGACGTTCCCTCGTGAGGTTACTTCCGCGCCACAGCCGCAAACACGTCAAAAGGGACACTTGTGGTATGAAAACGACTCTTGTCTGGAGATGCAGAGTGCTAACGACAGTGTGAGGAAACAGTGCAGGCTGACCAGTACATCCTCTGTACAATAACAGTCGCTGATGAATTACAGAGAGCTCGAAATAAATTCATATACTCAAAATATTACTTTATGGAGATTACAACGTGACCAAAACTTGAGATATTATTCGACAGATAGACCTCTGCATTCTGTCTAATCTCTGATGTCTGTAACAGACGACTTAGTTTCGAACAAAATGTATTGAGTGCCGTGATTATACGGATTTGACAAACTCTTTTGGTGGTACATTCTGCGCTATATTTGTGCGGCTGCACCTGGCGAACGTGTAACGGGTGCAGAACTCATGCCGGTGTACTGTGGCAACGTGGATGCGACAATTACATCAACTGTAAGTTCTCTAATAGAACAAACGAGGATCATCAAATCAAGTGTCAGGATGGCCGAGCGGTCTAAGGCGCCAGACTCAAGGAAAAACCTTGGCTGCAGTAGCAGCTAGAGCCTTCTGGTCCTCGAATGAGGGCGTGGGTTAGAATCCCACTCCTGACACAGATTTTGTCGCTTCTCTGGAGCACCCTGTGTATCATTGAGATCCTTTGTAAAGTGCAACAGCACGATTCTGGCCGTGTTCTCCTAAGTGAAACCAAAAATTTGTATCAAACACAAGCGCACCTACGGCAACCAAACTGTTTCTTCGGTAGTGTGAGCTACAAACAGAGAGTGTTGGTTGTAAATACGACGTTCCCTCGTGAGGTTACTTCCGCGCCACAGCCGCAAACACGTCAAAAGGGACACTTGTGGTATGAAAACGACTCTTGTCTGGAGATGCAGAGTGCTAACGACAGTGTGAGGAAACAGTGCAGGCTGACCAGTACATCCTCTGTACAATAACAGTCGCTGATGAATTACAGAGAGCTCGAAATAAATTCATATACTCAAAATATTACTTTATGGAGATTACAACGTGACCAAAACTTGAGATATTATTCGACAGATAGACCTCTGCATTCTGTCTAATCTCTGATGTCTGTAACAGACGACTTAGTTTCGAACAAAATGTATTGAGTGCCGTGATTATACGGATTTGAGAAACTCTCTTGGTGGTACATTCTGCGCTATATTTGTGCGGCTGCACCTGGCGAACGTGTAACGGGTGCAGAACTCATGCCGGTGTACTGTGGCAACGTGGATGCGACAATTACATCAACTGTAAGTTCTCTAATAGAACAAACGAGGATCATCAAATCAAGTGTCAGGATGGCCGAGCGGTCTAAGGCGCCAGACTCAAGGAAAAACCTTGGCTGCAGTAGCAGCTAGAGCCTTCTGGTCCTCGAATGAGGGCGTGGGTTCGAATCCCACTCCTGACACAGATTTTGTCGCTTCTCTGGAGCACCCTGTGTATCATTGAGATCCTTTGTAAAGTGCAACAGCACGATTCTGGCCGTGTTCTCCTAAGTGAAACCAAAAATTTGTATCAAACACAAGCGCACCTACGGCAACCAAACTGTTTCTTCGGTAGTGTGAGCTACAAACAGAGAGTGTTGGTTGTAAATACGACGTTCCCTCGTGAGGTTACTTCCGCGCCACAGCCGCAAACACGTCAAAAGGGACACTTGTGGTATGAAAACGACTCTTGTCTGGAGATGCAGAGTGCTAACGACAGTGTGAGGAAACAGTGCAGGCTGACCAGTACATCCTCTGTACAATAACAGTCGCTGATGAATTACAGAGAGCTCGAAATAAATTCATATACTCAAAATATTACTTTATGGAGATTACAACGTGACCAAAACTTGAGATATTATTCGACAGATAGACCTCTGCATTCTGTCTAATCTCTGATGTCTGTAACAGACGACTTAGTTTCGAACAAAATGTATTGAGTGCCGTGATTATACGGATTTGAGAAACTCTCTTGGTGGTACATTCTGCGCTATATTTGTGCGGCTGCACCTGGCGAACGTGTAACGGGTGCAGAACTCATGCCGGTGTACTGTGGCAACGTGGATGCGACAATTACATCAACTGTAAGTTCTCTAATAGAACAAACGAGGATCATCAAATCAAGTGTCAGGATGGCCGAGCGGTCTAAGGCGCCAGACTCAAGGAAAAACCTTGGCTGCAGTAGCAGCTAGAGCCTTCTGGTCCTCGAATGAGGTCGTGGGTTCGAATCCCACTCCTGACACAGATTTTGTCGCTTCTCTGGAGCACCCTGTGTATCATTGAGATCCTTTGTAAAGTGCAACAGCACGATTCTGGCCGTGTTCTCCTAAGTGAAACCAAAAATTTGTATCAAACACAAGCGCACCTACGGCAACCAAACTGTTTCTTCGGTAGTGTGAGCTACAAACAGAGAGTGTTGGTTGTAAATACGACGTTCCCTCGTGAGGTTACTTCCGCGCCACAGCCGCAAACACGTCAAAAGGGACACTTGTGGTATGAAAACGACTCTTGTCTGGAGATGCAGAGTGCTAACGACAGTGTGAGGAAACAGTGCAGGCTGACCAGTACATCCTCTGTACAATAACAGTCGCTGATGAATTACAGAGAGCTCGAAATAAATTCATATACTCAAAATATTACTTTATGGAGGTTACAACGTGACCAAAACTTGAGATATTATTCGACAGATAGACCTCTGCATTCTGTCTAATCTCTGATGTCTGTAACAGACGACTTAGTTTCGAACAAAATGTATTGAGTGCCGTGATTATACGGATTTGACAAACTCTTTTGGTGGTACATTCTGCGCTATATTTGTGCGGCTGCACCTGGCGAACGTGTAACGGGTGCAGAACTCATGCCGGTGCACTGTGGCAACGTGGATGCGACAATTACATCAACTGTAAGTTCTCTAATAGAACAAACGAGGATCATCAAATCAAGTGTCAGGATGGCCGAGCGGTCTAAGGCGCCAGACTCAAGGAAAAACCTTGGCTGCAGTAGCAGCTAGAGCCTTCTGGTCCTCGAATGAGGGCGTGGGTTCGAATCCCACTCCTGACACAGATTTTGTCGCTTCTCTGGAGCACCCTGTGTATCATTGAGATCCTTTGTAAAGTGCAACAGCACGATTCTGGCCGTGTTCTCCTAAGTGAAACCAAAAATTTGTATCAAACACAAGCGCACCTACGGCAACCAAACTGTTTCTTCGGTAGTGTGAGCTACAAACAGAGAGTGTTGGTTGTAAATACGACGTTCCCTCGTGAGGTTACTTCCGCGCCACAGCCGCAAACACGTCAAAAGGGACACTTGTGGTATGAAAACGACTCTTGTCTGGAGATGCAGAGTGCTAACGACAGTGTGAGGAAACAGTGCAGGCTGACCAGTACATCCTCTGTACAATAACAGTCGCTGATGAATTACAGAGAGCTCGAAATAAATTCATATACTCAAAATATTACTTTATGGAGATTACAACGTGACCAAAACTTGAGATATTATTCGACAGATAGACCTCTGCATTCTGTCTAATCTCTGATGTCTGTAACAGACGACTTAGTTTCGAACAAAATGTATTGAGTGCCGTGATTATACGGATTTGAGAAACTCTTTTGGTGGTACATTCTGCGCTATATTTGTGCGGCTGCACCTGGCGAACGTGTAACGGGTGCAGAACTCATGCCGGTGTACTGTGGCAACGTGGATGCGACAATTACATCAACTGTAAGTTCTCTAATAGAACAAACGAGGATCATCAAATCAAGTGTCAGGATGGCCGACCCGCGATAATGCTGCCGTGTGGCTTGCGCGCTTGAGATGCACGATCCGCAAGAATATATAGCTGGATTCCCTTGAGAAGAACCGAGAACGCAGCACTCGCCGGTCCCCACTAGGACGCTCGCATGATGTTCTGCAGACTAGCGTCGGCTTGGCCTCACAAGTTGCTGTGTCCAGGTGCCTCCGAGGCACTGAGCTTTAACGACAAGGAGTGCTGCCTATCGTTGCAACAGCTGCAGCAACACCGCAATCAACTGGGCCGGCAGTGCGCGTGTAGCAACAGAACACGTTACCCAGGAAGTACAGTGTCTCTACGTCTAATATTGGGTACGGTATTTACCCAGTTTCCAGGACCAGTGGTGCACCCGTGCCTCGGTAGCGCAGTAGGCAGCTATTTGTGAAAAAAACAAAAAAAAAAAAAAAGAAAAAAAAAAAAAAAAAAAAAAGTGGCTAGGATACCTGGCTTTCACCCAGGAGGCCCGGGTTCGATTCCCGGTACCGGAACGGAATTTTTTCCACACGAATCGTGACAAGTTTGAGCTGTCCGAGCGGCCGTTTCCCGTCCTGCTCGCAAAAAAAAAAAAAAAAAAAAAAAAAAAAAAAAAAAAAGAAAAAAAAGAGGTCTAAGGCGCCAGACTCAAGGAAAAACCTTGGCTGCAGTAGCAGCTAGAGCCTTCTGGTCCTCGAATGAGGGCGTGGGTTCGAATCCCACTCCTGACACAGATTTTGTCGCTTCTCTGGAGCACCCTGTGTATCATTGAGATCCTTTGTAAAGTGCAACAGCACGATTCTGGCCGTGTTCTCCTAAGTGAAACCAAAAATTTGTATCAAACACAAGCGCACCTACGGCAACCAAACTGTTTCTTCGGTAGTGTGAGCTACAAACAGAGAGTGTTGGTTGTAAATACGACGTTCCCTCGTGAGGCTACTTCCGCGCCACAGCCGCAAACACGTCAAAAGGGACACTTGTGGTATGAAAACGACTCTTGTCTGGAGATGCAGAGTGCTAACGACAGTGTGAGGAAACAGTGCAGGCTGACCAGTACATCCTCTGTACAATAACAGTCGCTGATGAATTACAGAGAGCTCGAAATAAATTCATATACTCAAAATATTACTTTATGGAGATTACAACGTGACCAAAACTTGAGATATTATTCGACAGATAGACCTCTGCATTCTGTCTAATCTCTGATGTCTGTAACAGACGACTTAGTTTCGAACAAAATGTATTGAGTGCCGTGATTATACGGATTTGAGAAACTCTTTTGGTGGTACATTCTGCGCTATATTTGTGCGGCTGCACCTGGCGAACGTGTAACGGGTGCAGAACTCATGCCGGTGTACTGTGGCAACGTGGATGCGACAATTACATCAACTGTAAGTTCTCTAATAGAACAAACTAGGATCATCAAATCAAGTGTCAGGATGGCCGAGCGGTCTAAGGCGCCAGACTCAAGGAAAAACCTTGGCTGCAGTAGCAGCTAGAGCCTTCTGGTCCTCGAATGAGGGCGTGGGTTCGAATCCCACTCCTGACACAGATTTTGTCGCTTCTCTGGAGCACCCTGTGTATCATTGAGATCCTTTGTAAAGTGCAACAGCACGATTCTGGCCGTGTTCTCCTAAGTGAAACCAAAAATTTGTATCAAACACAAGCGCACCTACGGCAACCAAACTGTTTCTTCGGTAGTGTGAGCTACAAACAGAGAGTGTTGGTTGTAAATACGACGTTCCCTCGTGAGGTTACTTCCGCGCCACAGCCGCAAACACGTCAAAAGGGACACTTGTGGTATGAAAACGACTCTTGTCTGGAGATGCAGAGTGCTAACGACAGTGTGAGGAAACAGTGCAGGCTGACCAGTACATCCTCTGTACAATAACAGTCGCTGATGAATTACAGAGAGCTCGAAATAAATTCATATACTCAAAATATTACTTTATGGAGGTTACAACGTGACCAAAACTTGAGATATTATTCGACAGATAGACCTCTGCATTCTGTCTAATCTCTGATGTCTGTAACAGACGACTTAGTTTCGAACAAAATGTATTGAGTGCCGTGATTATACGGATTTGAGAAACTCTTTTGGTGGTACATTCTGCGCTATATTTGTGCGGCTGCACCTGGCGAACGTGTAACGGGTGCAGAACTCATGCCGGTGTACTGTGGCAACGTGGATGCGACAATTACATCAACTGTAAGTTCTCTAATAGAACAAACGAGGATCATCAAATCAAGTGTCAGGATGGCCGGGCGGTCTAAGGCGCCAGACTCAAGGAAAAACCTTGGCTGCAGTAGCAGCTAGAGCCTTCTGGTCCTCGAATGAGGGCGTGGGTTCGAATCCCACTCCTGACACAGATTTTGTCGCTTCTCTGGAGCACCCTGTGTATCATTGAGATCCTTTGTAAAGTGCAACAGCACGATTCTGGCCGTGTTCTCCTAAGTGAAACCAAAAATTTGTATCAAACACAAGCGCACCTACGGCAACCAAACTGTTTCTTCGGTAGTGTGAGCTACAAACAGAGAGTGTTGGTTGTAAATACGACGTTCCCTCGTGAGGTTACTTCCGCGCCACAGCCGCAAACACGTCAAAAGGGACACTTGTGGTATGAAAACGACTCTTGTCTGGAGATGCAGAGTGCTAACGACAGTGTGAGGAAACAGTGCAGGCTGACCAGTACATCCTCTGTACAATAACAGTCGCTGATGAATTACAGAGAGCTCGAAATAAATTCATATACTCAAAATATTACTTTATGGAGATTACAACGTGACCAAAACTTGAGATATTATTCGACAGATAGACCTCTGCATTCTGTCTAATCTCTGATGTCTGTAACAGACGACTTAGTTTCGAACAAAATGTATTGAGTGCCGTGATTATACGGATTTGAGAAACTCTTTTGGTGGTACATTCTGCGCTATATTTGTGCGGCTGCACCTGGCGAACGTGTAACGGGTGCAGAACTCATGCCGGTGTACTGTGGCAACGTGGATGCGACAATTACATCAACTGTAAGTTCTCTAATAGAACAAACGAGGATCATCAAATCAAGTGTCAGGATGGCCGAGCGGTCTAAGGCGCCAGACGCAAGGAAAAACCTTGGCTGCAGTAGCAGCTAGAGCCTTCTGGTCCTCGAATGAGGGCGTGGGTTCGAATCCCACTCCTGACACAGATTTTGTCGCTTCTCTGGAGCACCCTGTGTATCATTGAGATCCTTTGTAAAGTGCAACAGCACGATTCTGGCCGTGTTCTCCTAAGTGAAACCAAAAATTTGTATCAAACACAAGCGCACCTACGGCAACCAAACTGTTTCTTCGGTAGTGTGAGCTACAAACAGAGAGTGTTGGTTGTAAATACGACGTTCCCTCGTGAGGTTACTTCCGCGCCACAGCCGCAAACACGTCAAAAGGGACACTTGTGGTATGAAAACGACTCTTGTCTGGAGATGCAGAGTGCTAACGACAGTGTGAGGAAACAGTGCAGGCTGACCAGTACATCCTCTGTACAATAACAGTCGCTGATGAATTACAGAGAGCTCGAAATAAATTCATATACTCAAAATATTACTTTATGGAGGTTACAACGTGACCAAAACTTGAGATATTATTCGACAGATAGACCTCTGCATTCTGTCTAATCTCTGATGTCTGTAACAGACGACTTAGTTTCGAACAAAATGTATTGAGTGCCGTGATTATACGGATTTGACAAACTCTTTTGGTGGTACATTCTGCGCTATATTTGTGCGGCTGCACCTGGCGAACGTGTAACGGGTGCAGAACTCATGCCGGTGTACTGTGGCAACGTGGATGCGACAATTACATCAACTGTAAGTTCTCTAATAGAACAAACGAGGATCATCAAATCAAGTGTCAGGATGGCCGAGCGGTCTAAGGCGCCAGACTCAAGGAAAAACCTTGGCTGCAGTAGCAGCTAGAGCCTTCTGGTCCTCGAATGAGGGCGTGGGTTCGAATCCCACTCCTGACACAGATTTTGTCGCTTCTCTGGAGCACCCTGTGTATCATTGAGATCCTTTGTAAAGTGCAACAGCACGATTCTGGCCGTGTTCTCCTAAGTGAAACCAAAAATTTGTATCAAACACAAGCGCACCTACGGCAACCAAACTGTTTCTTCGGTAGTGTGAGCTACAAACAGAGAGTGTTGGTTGTAAATACGACGTTCCCTCGTGAGGTTACTTCCGCGCCACAGCCGCAAACACGTCAAAAGGGACACTTGTGGTATGAAAACGACTCTTGTCTGGAGATGCAGAGTGCTAACGACAGTGTGAGGAAACAGTGCAGGCTGACCAGTACATCCTCTGTACAATAACAGTCGCTGATGAATTACAAAGAGCTCGAAATAAATTCATATACTCAAAATATTACTTTATGGAGATTACAACGTGACCAAAACTTGAGATATTATTCGACAGATAGACCTCTGCATTCTGTCTAATCTCTGATGTCTGTAACAGACGACTTAGTTTCGAACAAAATGTATTGAGTGCCGTGATTATACGGATTTGAGAAACTCTTTTGGTGGTACATTCTGCGCTATATTTGTGCGGCTGCACCTGGCGAACGTGTAACGGGTGCAGAACTCATGCCGGTGTACTGTGGCAACGTGGATGCGACAATTACATCAACTGTAAGTTCTCTAATAGAACAAACGAGGATCATCAAATCAAGTGTCAGGATGGCCGAGCGGTCTAAGGCGCCAGACGCAAGGAAAAACCTTGGCTGCAGTAGCAGCTAGAGCCTTCTGGTCCTCGAATGAGGGCGTGGGTTCGAATCCCACTCCTGACACAGATTTTGTCGCTTCTCTGGAGCACCCTGTGTATCATTGAGATCCTTTGTAAAGTGCAACAGCACGATTCTGGCCGTGTTCTCCTAAGTGAAACCAAAAATTTGTATCAAACACAAGCGCACCTACGGCAACCAAACTGTTTCTTCGGTAGTGTGAGCTACAAACAGAGAGTGTTGGTTGTAAATACGACGTTCCCTCGTGAGGTTACTTCCGCGCCACAGCCGCAAACACGTCAAAAGGGACACTTGTGGTATGAAAACGACTCTTGTCTGGAGATGCAGAGTGCTAACGACAGTGTGAGGAAACAGTGCAGGCTGACCAGTACATCCTCTGTACAATAACAGTCGCTGATGAATTACAGAGAGCTCGAAATAAATTCATATACTCAAAATATTACTTTATGGAGATTACAACGTGACCAAAACTTGAGATATTATTCGACAGATAGACCTCTGCATTCTGTCTAATCTCTGATGTCTGTAACAGACGACTTAGTTTCGAACAAAATGTATTGAGTGCCGTGATTATACGGATTTGAGAAACTCTTTTGGTGGTACATTCTGCGCTATATTTGTGCGGCTGCACCTGGCGAACGTGTAACGGGTGCAGAACTCATGCCGGTGTACTGTGGCAACGTGGATGCGACAATTACATCAACTGTAAGTTCTCTAATAGAACAAACGAGGATCATCAAATCAAGTGTCAGGATGGCCGAGCGGTCTAAGGCGCCAGACTCAAGGAAAAACCTTGGCTGCAGTAGCAGCTAGAGCCTTCTGGTCCTCGAATGAGGGCGTGGGTTCGAATCCCACTCCTGACACAGATTTTGTCGCTTCTCTGGAGCACCCTGTGTATCATTGAGATCCTTTGTAAAGTGCAACAGCACGATTCTGGCCGTGTTCTCCTAAGTGAAACCAAAAATTTGTATCAAACACAAGCGCACCTACGGCAACCAAACTGTTTCTTCGGTAGTGTGAGCTACAAACAGAGAGTGTTGGTTGTAAATACGACGTTCCCTCGTGAGGTTACTTCCGCGCCACAGCCGCAAACACGTCAAAAGGGACACTTGTGGTATGAAAACGACTCTTGTCTGGAGATGCAGAGTGCTAACGACAGTGTGAGGAAACAGTGCAGGCTGACCAGTACATCCTCTGTACAATAACAGTCGCTGATGAATTACAGAGAGCTCGAAATAAATTCATATACTCAAAATATTACTTTATGGAGATTACAACGTGACCAAAACTTGAGATATTATTCGACAGATAGACCTCTGCATTCTGTCTAATCTCTGATGTCTGTAACAGACGACTTAGTTTCGAACAAAATGTATTGAGTGCCGTGATTATACGGATTTGACAAACTCTTTTGGTGGTACATTCTGCGCTATATTTGTGCGGCTGCACCTGGCGAACGTGTAACGGGTGCAGAACTCATGCCGGTGTACTGTGGCAACGTGGATGCGACAATTACATCAACTGTAAGTTCTCTAATAGAACAAACGAGGATCATCAAATCAAGTGTCAGGATGGCCGAGCGGTCTAAGGCGCCAGACGCAAGGAAAAACCTTGGCTGCAGTAGCAGCTAGAGCCTTCTGGTCCTCGAATGAGGGCGTGGGTTCGAATCCCACTCCTGACACAGATTTTGTCGCTTCTCTGGAGCACCCTGTGTATCATTGAGATCCTTTGTAAAGTGCAACAGCACGATTCTGGCCGTGTTCTCCTAAGTGAAACCAAAAATTTGTATCAAACACAAGCGCACCTACGGCAACCAAACTGTTTCTTCGGTAGTGTGAGCTACAAACAGAGAGTGTTGGTTGTAAATACGACGTTCCCTCGTGAGGTTACTTCCGCGCCACAGCCGCAAACACGTCAAAAGGGACACTTGTGGTATGAAAACGACTCTTGTCTGGAGATGCAGAGTGCTAACGACAGTGTGAGGAAACAGTGCAGGCTGACCAGTACATCCTCTGTACAATAACAGTCGCTGATGAATTACAGAGAGCTCGAAATAAATTCATATACTCAAAATATTACTTTATGGAGATTACAACGTGACCAAAACTTGAGATATTATTCGACAGATAGACCTCTGCATTCTGTCTAATCTCTGATGTCTGTAACAGGCGACTTAGTTTCGAACAAAATGTATTGAGTGCCGTGATTATACGGATCTGAGAAACTCTTTTGGTGGTACATTCTGCGCTATATTTGTGCGGCTGCACCTGGCGAACGTGTAACGGGTGCAGAACTCATGCCGGTGTACTGTGGCAACGTGGATGCGACAATTACATCAACTGTAAGTTCTCTAATAGAACAAACGAGGATCATCAAATCAAGTGTCAGGATGGCCGAGCGATCTAAGGCGCCAGACTCAAGGAAAAACCTTGGCTGCAGTAGCAGCTAGAGCCTTCTGGTCCTCGAATGAGGGCGTGGGTTCGAATCCCACTCCTGACACAGATTTTGTCGCTTCTCTGGAGCACCCTGTGTATCATTGAGATCCTTTGTAAAGTGCAACAGCACGATTCTGGCCGTGTTCTCCTAAGTGAAACCAAAAATTTGTATCAAACACAAGCGCACCTACGGCAACCAAACTGTTTCTTCGGTAGTGTGAGCTACAAACAGAGAGTGTTGGTTGTAAATACGACGTTCCCTCGTGAGGTTACTTCCGCGCCACAGCCGCAAACACGTCAAAAGGGACACTTGTGGTATGAAAACGACTCTTGTCTGGAGATGCAGAGTGCTAACGACAGTGTGAGGAAACAGTGCAGGCTGACCAGTACATCCTCTGTACAATAACAGTCGCTGATGAATTACAGAGAGCTCGAAATAAATTCATATACTCAAAATATTACTTTATGGAGGTTACAACGTGACCAAAACTTGAGATATTATTCGACAGATAGACCTCTGCATTCTGTCTAATCTCTGATGTCTGTAACAGACGACTTAGTTTCGAACAAAATGTATTGAGTGCCGTGATTATACGGATTTGAGAAACTCTTTTGGTGGTACATTCTGCGCTATATTTGTGCGGCTGCACCTGGCGAACGTGTAACGGGTGCAGAACTCATGCCGGTGTACTGTGGCAACGTGGATGCGACAATTACATCAACTGTAAGTTCTCTAATAGAACAAACGAGGATCATCAAATCAAGTGTCAGGATGGCCGAGCGGTCTAAGGCGCCAGACGCAAGGAAAAACCTTGGCTGCAGTAGCAGCTAGAGCCTTCTGGTCCTCGAATGAGGGCGTGGGTTCGAATCCCACTCCTGACACAGATTTTGTCGCTTCTCTGGAGCACCCTGTGTATCATTGAGATCCTTTGTAAAGTGCAACAGCACGATTCTGGCCGTGTTCTCCTAAGTGAAACCAAAAATTTGTATCAAACACAAGCGCACCTACGGCAACCAAACTGTTTCTTCGGTAGTGTGAGCTACAAACAGAGAGTGTTGGTTGTAAATACGACGTTCCCTCGTGAGGTTACTTCCGCGCCACAGCCGCAAACACGTCAAAAGGGACACTTGTGGTATGAAAACGACTCTTGTCTGGAGATGCAGAGTGCTAACGACAGTGTGAGGAAACAGTGCAGGCTGACCAGTACATCCTCTGTACAATAACAGTCGCTGATGAATTACAGAGAGCTCGAAATAAATTCATATACTCAAAATATTACTTTATGGAGGTTACAACGTGACCAAAACTTGAGATATTATTCGACAGATAGACCTCTGCATTCTGTCTAATCTCTGATGTCTGTAACAGACGACTTAGTTTCGAACAAAATGTATTGAGTGCCGTGATTATACGGATTTGAGAAACTCTTTTGGTGGTACATTCTGCGCTATATTTGTGCGGCTGCACCTGGCGAACGTGTAACGGGTGCAGAACTCATGCCGGTGTACTGTGGCAACGTGGATGCGACAATTACATCAACTGTAAGTTCTCTAATAGAACAAACGAGGATCATCAAATCAAGTGTCAGGATGGCCGAGCGATCTAAGGCGCCAGACGCAAGGAAAAACCTTGGCTGCAGTAGCAGCTAGAGCCTTCTGGTCCTCGAATTAGGGCGTGGGTTCGAATCCCACTCCTGACACAGATTTTGTCGCTTCTCTGGAGCACCCTGTGTATCATTGAGATCCTTTGTAAAGTGCAACAGCACGATTCTGGCCGTGTTCTCCTAAGTGAAACCAAAAATTTGTATCAAACACAAGCGCACCTACGGCAACCAAACTGTTTCTTCGGTAGTGTGAGCTACAAACAGAGAGTGTTGGTTGTAAATACGACGTTCCCTCGTGAGGTTACTTCCGCGCCACAGCCGCAAACACGTCAAAAGGGACACTTGTGGTATGAAAACGACTCTTGTCTGGAGATGCAGAGTGCTAACGACAGTGTGAGGAAACAGTGCAGGCTGACCAGTACATCCTCTGTACAATAACAGTCGCTGATGAATTACAGAGAGCTCGAAATAAATTCATATACTCAAAATATTACTTTATGGAGATTACAACGTGACCAAAACTTGAGATATTATTCGACAGATAGACCTCTGCATTCTGTCTAATCTCTGATGTCTGTAACAGACGACTTAGTTTCGAACAAAATGTATTGAGTGCCGTGATTATACGGATTTGAGAAACTCTTTTGGTGGTACATTCTGCGCTATATTTGTGCGGCTGCACCTGGCGAACGTGTAACGGGTGCAGAACTCATGCCGGTGTACTGTGGCAACGTGGATGCGACAATTACATCAACTGTAAGTTCTCTAATAGAACAAACGAGGATCATCAAATCAAGTGTCAGGATGGCCGAGCGGTCTAAGGCGCCAGACGCGAGGAAAAACCTTGGCTGCAGTAGCAGCTAGAGCCTTCTGGTCCTCGAATGAGGGCGTGGGTTCGAATCCCACTCCTGACACAGATTTTGTCGCTTCTCTGGAGCACCCTGTGTATCATTGAGATCCTTTGTAAAGTGCAACAGCACGATTCTGGCCGTGTTCTCCTAAGTGAAACCAAAAATTTGTATCAAACACAAGCGCACCTACGGCAACCAAACTGTTTCTTCGGTAGTGTGAGCTACAAACAGAGAGTGTTGGTTGTAAATACGACGTTCCCTCGTGAGGTTACTTCCGCGCCACAGCCGCAAACACGTCAAAAGGGACACTTGTGGTATGAAAACGACTCTTGTCTGGAGATGCAGAGTGCTAACGACAGTGTGAGGAAACAGTGCAGGCTGACCAGTACATCCTCTGTACAATAACAGTCGCTGATGAATTACAGAGAGCTCGAAATAAATTCATATACTCAAAATATTACTTTATGGAGATTACAACGTGACCAAAACTTGAGATATTATTCGACAGATAGACCTCTGCATTCTGTCTAATCTCTGATGTCTGTAACAGACGACTTAGTTTCGAACAAAATGTATTGAGTGCCGTGATTATACGGATTTGAGAAACTCTTTTGGTGGTACATTCTGCGCTATATTTGTGCGGCTGCACCTGGCGAACGTGTAACGGGTGCAGAACTCATGCCGGTGTACTGTGGCAACGTGGATGCGACAATTACATCAACTGTAAGTTCTCTAATAGAACAAACGAGGATCATCAAATCAAGTGTCAGGATGGCCGAGCGGTCTAAGGCGCGAGTCGCGCCTGAGACACCGTGCTGATCGGACGTATTAAGTGCTCCGCTCCGACACGTGTTTACAAGTCGTGATTACAACTTAACTTTCTCTTTGACCGTGACGTGTTCTGATTTTGTGTATATTTATCTCGAGTTTGATTTTCGTTTTTGTGTTATTCTAGCGGTTCAACCGCTAGCTATTGTTTGCAATGTCCAGGTTATTTCCGCGAAAGTGTACACTCCGTTTTGATTTCGACAAGTCTACCCGTTATGTGCAGCCTAGTTCCTTGGAAATACATGATTGGATTGTGGATGTTATTGGGATTACCTCTGATCAAGTGCACACTGCGTATTATGATACCGAGCAATATTGTTTCTTTGTAAAATTGCTGAATCCTGTGTTACTGGAAAAGATTATGACGACACACGGAGGGAGAGCTGTTTTTCGGCACCGGGACGAGTCTGTAAGTACTGTGCTCATTTCCAATGCCGACGTAGAGTATACCAATGTGCGTATCTTTCACTTACCCCCTGAAGTGGAAAATTGTTATCTGAAGGAGGTTCTGTCTAAATTCGGGGATATCAAGCAGATTCGAAACGAACGGTGGTCGAACCAGCACAGGTTACAGTGTTACAGTGGCGTCCGATCTGTAGAAATGCATATAAAGCAGAATATACCGTCCCATATTACCGTTTGTGACTATAGGGCTCACGTTACTTACAGTGGCCAACCTCCCACATGCCATATCTGTAATGAAAGTGGTCACTTGCGTCAGGACTGCCCCAGGCGAATGTTTGTGCTAAAGAATTCGCTGCAGCAGCGTAAACGGCTTACGTTGGCAGATGTAGTGGCCGATAAACCTATGATAGAGCGTGAGGTCCCTAGTTCTGACGTACCTTCGGAAGAGCTAAAAGAAATTCGCCCTGAAGAGTTTCCGGCTCTGGTTAGGAGAGATAATGGTGCTAAGCCACCGGCGAGAGTCGATGCCACGACTAATAAGAGGCGTCGAACTTGTGAAAGCCGTGACTCTGATGATGACACATTCAGTACGCACGAGACCGCGGAACCGGACGCCCGGGGAACCGCTTCGGACGCCAAAGTTATAACCGGTTCAGCGATTGTGGCCGATTCTTCTCCCGCAAATTCAAGCGCCGATACTTCCGTAGATGCCGTTCAGTCACCACAGGCTCATGTCTCAGAACTTCCGCAAAAGCACACTCAGGAAGGCCAGCAAGTAGGTGTGGCGCACGTGTCTGCTGGAAGTACACACATAGAGGCTCGCTGTGATGATATACAAACAATGTCTCCAAGCGCGGAAGGTACACAACACGTGGCAGCCGCTCCGGCCCTGGCCTCAGAACAACACGAATGTCAACAACTCCGCGACGGTATACAAACACAGCAGCCCGGGACTGTCAGTGACAACAAACAGCTTCGGGCAGCGAGTATTGCCAAACAAGCTGATAGTGACAGTGGTGGCTCAGCTGATCGCTCGCCAGAGGGTTCGGCGCATCCGTTCCCGGCGCAAGATTTGTCAGGAGAGAAGCTTGACATCACCCAAGACCCTCCCACGCCTCCGACTGCAGCGGTGCTACACAGTGTCCGTCACAGGATCCGAGTGCCGCCCAATGTTAATGCTGTTCGGAAAAAGAGTAAAAACAAAGACGCAAGAGAACAACTCAGTGACGTTCCAGACACGAATTCCGCGGCCGCTACTAAGATGGAATGGCATGAAGATGTGGACAATTAAAAGCAGTTGATCCCTCTTTCTCTCAGACGTCCTCTTATTATGTCACAGGCCTATACGATCACGACCCTCAATATTAATAAAATCAGATCAGAAGTGAAACTGAATGCATTAAAACAATATCTGTATGAGTCAGGCACTGATATAGCACTTTTGCAGGAGGTGTCCATGCCACTTTTTACTCTTCCTGGGTTTGTCGGAATTACGAATTTTTCCCCAGAAACGACCGTGGGGACCGCAATCTTAATTAGAGAAGGGATTCCAGTTACTGAGATTGACAAATTGGAATCGGGTAGAGGGGTGGGGATCACCGTTTACGGCGTCACCATCATCAACTTGTACGCACCTTCTGGCAATCCCTATAGAGCAGAACGAGCTACATTTTTTCGGGAACATATACTTTATTTATTTAGGAAAAATCCCCGACACCTTATCATTGGTGGTGATTTTAATTGTGTCTTATCCCGGAAAGATCAGTCCCCAAATTTTAATTATTCGTCTGAATTAAAGCGCCTCGTGACCGGCCTCAAACTTAAAGATGCGTGGGAAATTCGGTACCCGACGTTGGTACGCTTCACTCACATCGTCGCGAATTCCTGTAGCAGAATCGACAGGATTTATGTTTCCGACGTTTTCGAGAATGATTTATTAAAAGTAGAGACGATCCCCTCCAGTTTCTCCGATCACAGTGGTGTCATCGCGTGCCTGAAATTACTTCCACAACCCACACGATGGTATAAAAATCAATGGAACCTGAATGTGTCTTTGTTAACGGATGTTGAGCTGGAGGAGGGGGTGCGTCGAGCTTGGGAGCAGTGCTTGCGCGCTACTAACAAATTTCGTAGCACTATAGAGTGGTGGACTCTGCTGGCAAAGCCGAAACTGCGAAATGTCATCATGTACTTCGGGATTGAAAGGGCGGCGGAGATAAAAAAGACGATGGAATTTTATTACACAATCTTACGGGACCTGTATGATCGTGCAGACGCGACGACCACCAGAATCGACGACATTCGGAAAATAAAGGCAAAATTAATCAGTCTGAAGAGGATGCAACTGGACGGCCTTAAGATAAAATCTAAAGTGACGTCGGTCAGAGATGATGAAGCAGCCGCTCTGTACCACCTCGTCAAACATACAAAGAACAGGAGGCGGACTTTTATTGATGCCCTGAAACTCGAGGATGGAAGAACGATTGACACTCAGCGAGAGATTGTCAACGCTCTGCACGACTATTTTGTCAACACCTACGCATCAGCGGCTCTACACGACGACTGCTCTGATGGACTGTTTAGCGCCTTTTCATCTACCGTAACAAGGGAAGAAAATGACTCCATCTCGCTAGCCTTCAGTAATAAAGATGTTTTGGAGGTTGTCTGCAGTTCGCCACTTAAGAAATCCCCTGGCCCTGATGGCTTACCAGTTGAATTTTACAAGCACTATTGGCACATCATCGGGGACAAAATTACTCAAGTCGTGAACGAAGTCTTGCAAGGAACGTCTGTCCCACTCGTCTTTAAGGAATGTAAAATTGTGCTTCTCCCTAAAAACAGAGGTACTAAAACTATCACCAATTTCCGACCCATATCGTTATTAAACTCTGATTATAAGATCGTGGCTCGCGCAATTAACGTGAGACTCATGCCACTCACTGCTAAAATCATTGGCCACCAGCAGACATGTGCCTTTAGACGAACAATTCTGCAAACGGCTGCTTTTTACAGAGATGTCATTGCTTTAACGAACGCTAGTAATATGAAATGTGGGCTGATCTTTCTCGATTTTTTTAAAGCTTTTGATCTCGTAAATCACGCGTACCTCCTCGAGACTATGCAAAGATTGGGTTTCTCTCGGAACACGATTGACATGATTAAAAACGTGGCCATGGGAATCACGGCAAAACTTTCTGTCAACTCACAACTGACGCGACCAATACAAATCAACAGAGGGGTTCCACAAGGGAGCCCCTTGTCCATGTTGCTTTTTGTACTCTCCCTTGAACCTCTGTTACAACAGTTGCAGACGAAACTCACTGGGATTACAATTTCTGGGGTAAAAAGTGTAATCGGAGCCTATGCCGACGATGTGGGTGTGGTGATTCGCAATGTCGATGATGTCACCGTATTAGCGGCTGAACTTCGGAAATACTGTCTGGCGTCAGGGGCGCAGTTAAATGAACAAAAAAGCAAATTTCTGAACCTCTGTGGCCTCCAGCATTTGCGTGTTGATTATGCTACACAAGTCAGCGTACACAAGGCTCTGGGGATCATGTTGACGGCGTCCTCTCTAAAGATGATAGCGGCTAACTGGCGGGATGTAGCACGTAAAATAAATGGTGCCCTAATTGATAATTACCATCGTAGCCTCAACCAATTTGATCGTATTCAACTTATCAACGCCTGTATTTTATCAAAGGCGTATTACATGGCGCAGCTTCTGCCGCTCCCTGCAGTAATTGCTAGAAATATTATGTCGAAGATAACAAATTTTATTTGGCGCGGGGAAATTTTTCGCGTATCTGCCAAAACTGCAACACTCCACCCCCTAAACGGAGGGATGGGCTTAGTCGACGTCAAGAAAAAGGCAGCAGCTCTCTATGTTACACGGACGGTCTCTATCATTAACAATTACCCATCGGGCATTACGGCGCAATTATTCACTGCCGTCAGGCCGCAGAGTCTTGACCCCCCGCTGAACATTCAGACCATCAGTTACAAGCTCAAACACATCCGAGATTATTACTTTGCACGCAGCTACATCGGTCAAGAACTCTTACATTCTCGACATTTAGCGGCTCCAGCAATATTGGCATACTGGCGACAACACGAAGGACCGAATCCAATTGTTACGAAGTACAGTGGCGTCAACTGGGATATAGTATGGCGTAATGTCAGCTCCAGTGTCCTTACTTCAGCCTCTCGAACTGCATGGTACAAGGCAATCAATGATGTGATTGGCACCAATGAGAGGCTACATAAAATCGGACTCAGTGATACAACTCTCTGCCATAGCTGTCAACTGGTGGATACAGTTCTGCACCGTTATACCTGCGGCGAACGTGCACGAAATTGGGGCTGGCTGAGAGAAAAAATAGCCATTGTTACCAGGACTACAACCGCCAACATCCCTTCAACTATGTTGTCTCGACCCGACGTGCGATTTTATCCACCGGCGAAAAATAACGTAGTTATGTGGTTGCTAGGCAACTATTCCAGCTATGTTTTTAATAAACTTGGTGGTGACGATCCCTTGGAATTCAAGATGTTTATGGAAATCGAATTCGCGAAAACCTGCAGCTATCCCAATCATGGCAACATTTTCGGCAATATGCTTAAAATAATATTTAATAGAATGGGTATAGGGTAAGATATATGCGTCTAAAGGGGTGGGCCCAGGCCGCGGGACTCCAGTAGTGCCGCGAAGAGGCCCCACTGCTTCTGTCTCGTGTCCTGCCTCCCACACCCCCCTAACTACCACCACTCACAGACTCCACTCCAGTACACCGGAAACTGAGAACAATTCTTTGTGTTAGCCTCGGAGCAATTTTTTTCTAATTTTCACCAGAAGCTATGAGAGACCAGCAAAGAAAAAAAAAAAAAAAAAAAAAAAAAAAAAGGCGCCAGACTCAAGGAAAAACCTTGGCTGCAGTAGCAGCTAGAGCCTTCTGGTCCTCGAATGAGGGCGTGGGTTCGAATCCCACTCCTGACACAGATTTTGTCGCTTCTCTGGAGCACCCTGTGTATCATTGAGATCCTTTGTAAAGTGCAACAGCACGATTCTGGCCGTGTTCTCCTAAGTGAAACCAAAAATTTGTATCAAACACAAGCGCACCTACGGCAACCAAACTGTTTCTTCGGTAGTGTGAGCTACAAACAGAGAGTGTTGGTTGTAAATACGACGTTCCCTCGTGAGGTTACTTCCGCGCCACAGCCGCAAACACGTCAAAAGGGACACTTGTGGTATGAAAACGACTCTTGTCTGGAGATGCAGAGTGCTAACGACAGTGTGAGGAAACAGTGCAGGCTGACCAGTACATCCTCTGTACAATAACAGTCGCTGATGAATTACAGAGAGCTCGAAATAAATTCATATACTCAAAATATTACTTTATGGAGATTACAACGTGACCAAAACTTGAGATATTATTCGACACATAGACCTCTGCATTCTGTCTAATCTCTGATGTCTGTAACAGACGACTTAGTTTCGAACAAAATGTATTGAGTGCCGTGATTATACGGATTTGAGAAACTCTTTTGGTGGTACATTCTGCGCTATATTTGTGCGGCTGCACCTGGCGAACGTGTAACGGGTGCAGAACTCATGCCGGTGTACTGTGGCAACGTGGATGCGACAATTACATCAACTGTAAGTTCTCTAATAGAACAAACGAGGATCATCAAATCAAGTGTCAGGATGGCCGAGCGGTCTAAGGCGCCAGACTCAAGGAAAAACCTTGGCTGCAGTAGCAGCTAGAGCCTTCTGGTCCTCGAATGAGGGCGTGGGTTCGAATCCCACTCCTGACACAGATTTTGTCGCTTCTCTGGAGCACCCTGTGTATCATTGAGATCCTTTGTAAAGTGCAACAGCACGATTCTGGCCGTGTTCTCCTAAGTGAAACCAAAAATTTGTATCAAACACAAGCGCACCTACGGCAACCAAACTGTTTCTTCGGTAGTGTGAGCTACAAACAGAGAGTGTTGGTTGTAAATACGACGTTCCCTCGTGAGGTTACTTCCGCGCCACAGCCGCAAACACGTCAAAAGGGACACTTGTGGTATGAAAACGACTCTTGTCTGGAGATGCAGAGTGCTAACGACAGTGTGAGGAAACAGTGCAGGCTGACCAGTACATCCTCTGTACAATAACAGTCGCTGATGAATTACAGAGAGCTCGAAATAAATTCATATACTCAAAATATTACTTTATGGAGATTACAACGTGACCAAAACTTGAGATATTATTCGACAGATAGACCTCTGCATCCTGTCTAAACTCTGATGTCTGTAACAGACGACTTAGTTTCGAACAAAATGTATTGAGTGCCGTGATTATACGGATTTGAGAAACTCTTTTGGTGGTACATTCTGCGCTATATTTGTGCGGCTGCACCTGGCGAACGTGTAACGGGTGCAGAACTCATGCCGGTGTACTGTGGCAACGTGTTTGCGACAATTACATCAACTGTAAGTTCTCTAATAGAACAAACGAGGATTATCAAATCAAGTGTCAGGATGGCCGAGCGTTCTAAGGCGCCAGACTCAAGGAAAAACCTTGGCTGCAGTAGCAGCTAGAGCCTTCTGGTCCTCGAATGAGGGCGTGGGTTCGAATCCCACTCCTGACACAGATTTTGTCGCTTCTCTGGAGCACCCTGTGTATCATTGAGATCCTTTGTAAAGTGCAACAGCACGATTCTGGCCGTGTTCTCCTAAGTGAAACCAAAAATTTGTATCAAACACAAGCGCACCTACGGCAACCAAACTGTTTCTTCGGTAGTGTGAGCTACAAACAGAGAGTGTTGGTTGTAAATACGACGTTCCCTCGTGAGGTTACTTCCGCGCCACAGCCGCAAACACGTCAAAAGGGACACTTGTGGTATGAAAACGACTCTTGTCTGGAGATGCAGAGTGCTAACGACAGTGTGAGGAAACAGTGCAGGCTGACCAGTACATCCTCTGTACAATAACAGTCGCTGATGAATTACAGAGAGCTCGAAATAAATTCATATACTCAAAATATTACTTTATGGAGATTACAACGTGACCAAAACTTGAGATATTATTCGACAGATAGACCTCTGCATTCTGTCTAATCTCTGATGTCTGTAACAGACGACTTAGTTTCGAACAAAATGTATTGAGTGCCGTGATTATACGGATTTGAGAAACTCTTTTGGTGGTACATTCTGCGCTATATTTGTGCGGCTGCACCTGGCGAACGTGTAACGGGTGCAGAACTCATGCCGGTGTACTGTGGCAACGTGGATGCGACAATTACATCAACTGTAAGTTCTCAAATAGCTCAAACGAGGATCATCAAATCAAGTGTCAGGATGGCCGAGCGGTCTAAGGCGCCAGACTCAAGGAAAAACCTTGGCTGCAGTAGCAGCTAGAGCCTTCTGGTCCTCGAATGAGGGCGTGGGTTCGAATCCCACTCCTGACACAGATTTTGTCGCTTCTCTGGAGCACCCTGTGTATCATTGAGATCCTTTGTAAAGTGCAACAGCACGATTCTGGCCGTGTTCTCCTAAGTGAAACCAAAAATTTGTATCAAACACAAGCGCACCTACGGCAACCAAACTGTTTCTTCGGTAGTGTGAGCTACAAACAGAGAGTGTTGGTTGTAAATACGACGTTCCCTCGTGAGGTTACTTCCGCGCCACAGCCGCAAACACGTCAAAAGGGACACTTGTGGTATGAAAACGACTCTTGTCTGGAGATGCAGAGTGCTAACGACAGTGTGAGGAAACAGTGCAGGCTGACCAGTACATCCTCTGTACAATAACAGTCGCTGATGAATTACAGAGAGCTCGAAATAAATTCATATACTCAAAATATTACTTTATGGAGATTACAACGTGACCAAAACTTGAGATATTATTCGACAGATAGACCTCTGCATCCTGTCTAAACTCTGATGTCTGTAACAGACGACTTAGTTTCGAACAAAATGTATTGAGTGCCGTGATTATACGGATTTGAGAAACTCTTTTGGTGGTACATTCTGCGCTATATTTGTGCGGCTGCACCTGGCGAACGTGTAACGGGTGCAGAACTCATGCCGGTGTACTGTGGCAACGTGTTTGCGACAATTACATCAACTGTAAGTTCTCTAATAGAACAAACGAGGATTATCAAATCAAGTGTCAGGATGGCCGAGCGTTCTAAGGCGCCAGACTCAAGGAAAAACCTTGGCTGCAGTAGCAGCTAGAGCCTTCTGGTCCTCGAATGAGGGCGTGGGTTCGAATCCCACTCCTGACACAGATTTTGTCGCTTCTCTGGAGCACCCTGTGTATCATTGAGATCCTTTGTAAAGTGCAACAGCACGATTCTGGCCGTGTTCTCCTAAGTGAAACCAAAAATTTGTATCAAACACAAGCGCACCTACGGCAACCAAACTGTTTCTTCGGTAGTGTGAGCTACAAACAGAGAGTGTTGGTTGTAAATACGACGTTCCCTCGTGAGGTTACTTCCGCGCCACAGCCGCAAACACGTCAAAAGGGACACTTGTGGTATGAAAACGACTCTTGTCTGGAGATGCAGAGTGCTAACGACAGTGTGAGGAAACAGTGCAGGCTGACCAGTACATCCTCTGTACAATAACAGTCGCTGATGAATTACAGAGAGCTCGAAATAAATTCATATACTCAAAATATTACTTTATGGAGATTACAACGTGACCAAAACTTGAGATATTATTCGACAGATAGACCTCTGCATTCTGTCTAATCTCTGATGTCTGTAACAGACGACTTAGTTTCGAACAAAATGTATTGAGTGCCGTGATTATACGGATTTGAGAAACTCTTTTGGTGGTACATTCTGCGCTATATTTGTGCGGCTGCACCTGGCGAACGTGTAACGGGTGCAGAACTCATGCCGGTGTACTGTGGCAACGTGGATGCGACAATTACATCAACTGTAAGTTCTCAAATAGCTCAAACGAGGATCATCAAATCAAGTGTCAGGATGGCCGAGCGGTCTAAGGCGCCAGACTCAAGGAAAAACCTTGGCTGCAGTAGCAGCTAGAGCCTTCTGGTCCTCGAATGAGGGCGTGGGTTCGAATCCCACTCCTGACACAGATTTTGTCGCTTCTCTGGAGCACCCTGTGTATCATTGAGATCCATTGTAAAGTGCAACAGCACGATTCTGGCCGTGTTCTCCTAAGTGAAACCAAAAATTTGTATCAAACACAAGCGCACCTACGGCAACCAAACTGTTTCTTCGGTAGTGTGAGCTACAAACAGAGAGTGTTGGTTGTAAATACGACGTTCCCTCGTGAGGTTACTTCCGCGCCACAGCCGCAAACACGTCAAAAGGGACACTTGTGGTATGAAAACGACTCTTGTCTGGAGATGCAGAGTGCTAACGACAGTGTGAGGAAACAGTGCAGGCTGACCAGTACATCCTCTGTACAATAACAGTCGCTGATGAATTACAGAGAGCTCGAAATAAATTCATATACTCAAAATATTACTTTATGGAGATTACAACGTGACCAAAACTTGAGATATTATTCGACAGATAGACCTCTGCATCCTGTCTAATCTCTGATGTCTGTAACAGACGACTTAGTTTCGAACAAAATGTATTGAGTGCCGTGATTATACGGATTTGAGAAACTCTTTTGGTGGTACATTCTGCGCTATATTTGTGCGGCTGCACCTGGCGAACGTGTAACGGGTGCAGAACTCATGCCGGTGTACTGTGGCAACGTGGATGCGACAATTACATCAACTGTAAGTTCTCTAATAGAACAAACGAGGATCATCAAATCAAGTGTCAGGATGGCCGAGCGGTCTCACAGTTCCGCTTGCGACGCCGTGCAGGTCGCACGTGTTGTGCCTTCGCTCCGCAATAGCGTGTGCAAGCCGTGACTACTTTCTTTGTTTACGTTGTTTGCTAGATTTGCTGTATTGTGCTTCCGTCAGTTCACTTTTAGTGTTTTGTGACGTTTTGTGTTAGCGGTCTCGACCGTTTAATAAGTGGATATGTCGTCCAGGTTGTTCCCAAGGAAATGTACTCTGTGTTTCGAATTTGACAAGTCTACTCGTCATGTTCAACCGAGTTCCATGGAAGTTCACGATTTCATAGTGGATGTCATTGGTATTACGTCTGACCAGGTTCATACTGCCTATTACGACACAGATCTCTACTGTTTCTTCGTCAAGTTGTTAAACCCCGTGTTACTGGAGAGGATTCTGTTGAAACATGGTAGCCGAGCTGAGTTCCGTCATCGTGACGCCTCGGTGAGTACTGAGTACTGTTCTCATATCCAATGCTGATGTAGAATACAAAAATGTCCGTGTGTACAACCTGCCGCCGGAAGTTGAAAACTGTTATTTACGTGAGATTTTGACGAAGTATGGGGAGGTCAAGCAAATCCGTAACGAACGTTGGTCTAGTCAACATCGGTTACAGTGTTTTAGTGGCGTCCGGTCAGTCGAAATGCACGTCAAGCAAGATATCCCCTCCCATCTTATTGTTTGTGGGTATAAAGTTCATGTCACGTACAGTGGGCAACCAGGCACATGCTTTATTTGTAATGAAACTGGCCACTTGCGTACGAACTGCCCTAAACGTGTATTTGTTCTCAAAAATACTTTGGAACAGCGTAAAAAGTTGACATTGGCCGATCTTGTTAGGGAGGCACCAATCACGGACATCGAACGCCCTCGTGATAGTGAAATATTGCCCCCGGAGCCTGGTTTGCCTGTTGCCGACTTTCCACCCTTTCCTTCAAAACCGGTTACAGATACGCCTTCCTCCAAATCTGACGTGCAGCTGCTGAGCCACAAACGGCGAAGAACGTGTGATGATGATAGTCCGGACGAGGCTCTCCAGGAATTAGAACTCGACGTCCCAAAAGAGATGCGGTTACGGTTACTGACTCAAGTTTTTCTGAACCGTCGCACGCAGCTGTCGACGCTGCGGCTATTGACGTCATTCCGAGTGACGTACAGGCAGCTTTGGCACCACAACAGCCGAGCACGCCGCCTGAAGTCGCGACGTCACCACAGGCCGACTCACAACAAGCGCGTGCTTCCGATAAGCATAACGAGGAAGGCAGTACTTGTGTACAAACTGAAGGAAGTCAAAGTCCGTCTACCAACAAACACGAAGTTCGTGCTAGTGACAACAAACAAACTTGTCCACCTTCTGAGTCAGTTCTTTCTGCAGATCAGATGGCTGAGGCGTCACATCACGTTATGGATTGCGAAGTCACTCAGGACCCTCCCACACCTCCGTCTGCCGATGTGTTCCCTAGCAGAGCACGTAGTAGGACCAAAGTTCAACCGAACGTCAACGCAGTACGGAAGAAAAACAAACCCAACGACACACAAGTGACTGTTCGTGATCCTCCCGACAATGCAGCCCATTCCGAAGTTTCTCTGACATTGTAATGCGACCAGTGTTGTTTAGTGACCCTTTACGTACCTCACTGTAATAATGGCACAAGCGTACAAATTCGTCTCCCTGAACATAAATAAGATTCGATCTGATCTCAAAATTGCGGCCCTACAGCAGTTTCTATACGAATCTGACGCTGATATTGTGTTGTTGCAGGAAGTTACTGTTTTAAATCTCTTCATCTCTGGTTTTAAAACCATATCAAACGTTGCTCCTGAGGAAAGTACAGGTACCGCACTTTTATTACGGGAAGGTATTCCAGTTGGGGAGATCGAGTTTTTAGATTCCGGTCGAGGAGTGAGCTGTAAAATTTTTGATGTAACCCTTGTTAATTTATATGCCCCATCAGGCAACAGCAACAAATTCGAACGGTCACGTTTTTATAAGGAGGATGTTACATATCTGTTGAGGAGCAGTCCTCAAAACCTGATAATAGGAGGTGACTTCAACTGTGTTCTACGTAAAAACGATCAGTCCCCTAATTTTAATTACTGTAAAGAACTGCACGAGCTCGTTAAGAATATTAAGCTGAAAGATGCTTGGGAACTGAAGTATCCTACTTTAGTTAAATTCACTTTTTTCACCGTTACTTCATGCAGCCGTCTGGATAGGATTTATCTATCGGACTGTATCAGTGACAGACTCCTAGCGGTTGACGTAATCCCGGCTAGTTTTACCGACCATTGCGCTTTTACGGCAACGGTTCACTTAAATCGACAGCCTACCAAATTATTTCGTTCCCCGTGGATGTTAAACATATCGCATCTGGCGGACGCTGAGTTATTTGACGTTATCAGGCATGTGTGGGAAACTTGTTTGCGTTCCATCACTTTTTATCCGACTAAAGCGATGTGGTGGACCACTGTTGCCAAACCAAAGCTTCGAAAAAGTCTCATTTATTATAGTGCTCAGAAAGCACGCGCCTTCAAGAGGACCTTTGAGTTTTACTACACTGTGCTGCGACAACTGTATGATTCATCCACTGCGACCAACACTAACTTTCCGTCAATTCAACGTGTCAAGGCTAAACTTGTCAGCTTGAAGCGTCAACAATTGGAAGGTCTGAAAGTTAAATCCAAACCTAAATCTGTTTTAGCCGACGAAATGACATCTATGTACCATTTATTCAAGCATTTATCACGTCGCCGCCGGGCTTTCATTGATGTTTTGGAAAGAGATAATGGGGAATTACTCTCTACTCAAGCGGCCATTATTAGTGAAATTCGCCAACATTTCCAACGACTGTATTCCAGTGAAATTGTCAATGAACCTGCTGTCAGTGCAGTGGTCAATGTTTTTGATAGGGCGATTACTCCTGCTGACAATGTCGACTTTTTATCGGATTTCACTCCCGAGGAAGTTTTAGCCTTGATCTCTGAGTCGCCTTCCTTTAAATCGCCTGGTCCTGATGGTTTGCCCAAGGAATTTTATATCAAATTCTGGAATGTCCTTGGTGGTACTTTTACTGAAATTGTTAATGAAGTCATGAGTGGTGGTCCTCTTCCTGCCGAGTTCAAGGTGGGTAGAATTGTTTTAGTCCCGAAGAGAACTGGTCACAAGCGAGTTGATAATCTCCGTCCAATCACATTGTTGAACTTTGATTATAAAACGATTGCCCGAGCGATTAATAGCAGACTGACCCCCATCCTTGGGAAAGTTATTCATTCACACCAGTCTTGCCTTCCAGGGAGATCCATTATGACTCCGGTTGCGGAGTACAGAGACGTTATTTCAGTAGCGGCCGTAACCAACATCAAATGTGCTTTCCTTTTTCTTGACTTTTGCAAAGCTTTTGACCGCGTTAGTCATCACTATTTAGAACGCATCCTGCAACGAATTGGACTCGAAGAACGAGCTGTGGCAGTCATTCGGCATATGATAACAGGCATTACTGCTAGGATCACCGTTAACGGTCAGCTGACACAAGCTGTTGGTATACGACGAGGTGTACCGCAAGGCAGTCCGTTGTCGATGTCGCTCTTTGTTTTGTCGCTCGAGCCATTTCTGACGAGATTGTGTATCACATTAAGTGGCCTTTCTGTCTTAGGGAGCAATCTTACTGTGAGGGCTTACGCCGATGATGTTGCTGTTATCCTACGTCATGAGTCTGAAGTGGCCCAATTGCGGGCTGAGATTGATACTTACAGCACTGCGTCTGGAGCGAAACTCAGTGAGGGTAAATGTAAGGTTCTAAGCTTACGGGGCTTCGAATCTCTTGCTATACCGTGGGCACAGATCGTCGAACAACATGTTGCTCTGGGAATCATCATCGATAGGTGTCCTTTACGTATGGCAGCTAAAAACTGGAAACTTACTGCCAATCGAATACAGGGAGCTATAGTGGAAAACACCTGGCGATCGACAAATATCCTCCAGAAGATCAGGATTTTGAATACATACATACTCTGTAAAGCTTATTATGTCGCTCAGGTGTTCCCTCTTCCCAAAATGCAAGCCCATAAGATCATGCGTTTGTCCAGTAGGTTTGTGTGGCTCGGTCATATTTTTAAGTTAACCTATACCACACTGTCTAAGTCAGTGCAAGCTGGGGGCCTGCAACTCAATGATATCCGTCGAAAGGCGACAGCACTCTATATAAAACGAACAACTGTGATAATTACCACGATGCCCCATACTATCACATCGAAGCTGTTTCGCATTGTTGGCCCTAAATGTATGAAACCGAAAATTGACATCGGGAAACTCAACTTTCAATTGCAACATGTCGGTGTTTATTACCTCGAAATTAGTTACTTAGGTGACAGTGTTTCCACAAGTCCTTGTCTCACGACAGTGTTCTTAATTGCTCAGTGGCAGAAGTACGAAGCTCCAAATACAATTGAAATGCACTACCCAAGAATCGTCTGGACGGCAGTGTGGACCAATATTACTCTCAAAATTCATTCTTCCGATGTGCTTTCCGCCTGGTATAAAGTTGTCCACAATCTTATTCCAACCAACGAAAAACTCAACCGCATTGGCTTAAGTGCTACTGACAACTGCCTCAAATGTGGATTAGTAGACACTCTGAGGCACAGGTTTACTTGCTGTGGACATCAGTTCAACTGGCATTGGGTGCGGAAACGATTGGCGCTGCTCACACGTAGCACTGAAAGTCTTTATACAACTGATATCCTCCTGTGGCCTGATACACGGTTTTACCCCAAAACGAAAAACAATACTGTTATGTGGATGCTGGGACATTTTGTCAATTACGTCATAACGCAACACGGAGAAGACAATATTACTGCCTTTACTGCTTATATGGCAACGGCATATTGGCGAAGAAACCAGTTCCCACACATTAAGAGGGATTTTGGCAATATGTTACCAATCCTGTTTCAGAAACAGGGAATTGGGTGATTCTAAAGTAAATCCGCGATTCCTGTCACCATTTCCATGGTGAAGTTCCCAGGTACAAGACAACAGTGAATAATATTTCGTTATCATTTCGCCTATGGCGCTTGCAGAACCTGAAGTTTTCTTTTCTTTCTTATTCCTCATTATTTGTTTTTTGAGGGAAGAGACATCTCTTTTTTTTTTTTCCTCTCTTCTTGGTTTTGAGAAAGATTTCTAATTTTCGTTGGCACTTATATTCCAAAAAGCAGAAGCAATGAGCTCCTTGTAATCACGAAGAAATTGAATTCCTTTTGTGTACTGTTGTACGATGCCAGAGAATCTGGAGACTTTGATTTCATTTGATTATAGCTGAAGAAGCTCGCCAAGGAAGGCATTCATGGAGAGCGCAAGGAGGGCTGTAAGGGGAGAAGGGAGGCCAAAAAAAAAAAAAAAAAAAAAAAAAAAAGCGGTCTAAGGCGCCAGACTCAAGGAAAAACCTTGGCTGCAGTAGCAGCTAGAGCCTTCTGGTCCTCGAATGAGGGCGTGGGTTCGAATCCCACTCCTGACACAGATTTTGTCGCTTCTCTGGAGCACCCTGTGTATCATTGAGATCCTTTGTAAAGTGCAACAGCACGATTCTGGCCGTGTTCTCCTAAGTGAAACCAAAAATTTGTATCAAACACAAGCGCACCTACGGCAACCAAACTGTTTCTTCGGTAGTGTGAGCTACAAACAGAGAGTGTTGGTTGTAAATACGACGTTCCCTCGTGAGGTTACTTCCGCGCCACAGCCGCAAACACGTCAAAAGGGACACTTGTGGTATGAAAACGACTCTTGTCTGGAGATGCAGAGTGCTAACGACAGTGTGAGGAAACAGTGCAGGCTGACCAGTACATCCTCTGTACAATAACAGTCGCTGATGAATTACAGAGAGCTCGAAATAAATTCATATACTCAAAATATTACTTTATGGAGATTACAACGTGACCAAAACTTGAGATATTATTCGACAGATAGACCTCTGCATCCTGTCTAATCTCTGATGTCTGTAACAGACGACTTAGTTTCGAACAAAATGTATTGAGTGCCGTGATTATACGGATTTGAGAAACTCTTTTGGTGGTACATTCTGCGCTATATTTGTGCGGCTGCACCTGGCGAATGTGTAACGGGTGCAGAACTCATGCCGGTGTACTGTGGCAACGTGGATGCGACAATTACATCAACTGTAAGTTCTCTAATAGAACAAACGAGGATCATCAAATCAAGTGTCAGGATGGCCGAGCGGTCTAAGGCGCCAGACTCAAGGAAAAACCTTGGCTGCAGTAGCAGCTAGAGCCTTCTGGTCCTCGAATGAGGGCGTGGGTTCGAATCCCACTCCTGACACAGATTTTGTCGCTTCTCTGGAGCACCCTGTGTATCATTGAGATCCTTTGTAAAGTGCAACAGCACGATTCTGGCCGTGTTCTCCTAAGTGAAACCAAAAATTTGTATCAAACACAAGCGCACCTACGGCAACCAAACTGTTTCTTCGGTAGTGTGAGCTACAAACAGAGAGTGTTGGTTGTAAATACGACGTTCCCTCGTGAGGTTACTTCCGCGCCACAGCCGCAAACACGTCAAAAGGGACACTTGTGGTATGAAAACGACTCTTGTCTGGAGATGCAGAGTGCTAACGACAGTGTGAGGAAACAGTGCAGGCTGACCAGTACATCCTCTGTACAATAACAGTCGCTGATGAATTACAGAGAGCTCGAAATAAATTCATATACTCAAAATATTACTTTATGGAGATTACAACGTGACCAAAACTTGAGATATTATTCGACACATAGACCTCTGCATTCTGTCTAATCTCTGATGTCTGTAACAGACGACTTAGTTTCGAACAAAATGTATTGAGTGCCGTGATTATACGGATTTGAGAAACTCTTTTGGTGGTACATTCTGCGCTATATTTGTGCGGCTGCACCTGGCGAACGTGTAACGGGTGCAGAACTCATGCCGGTGTACTGTGGCAACGTGGATGCGACAATTACATCACCTGTAAGTTCTCTAATACAACAAACGAGGATCATCAAATCAAGTGTCAGGATGGCCGAGCGGTCTAAGGCGCCAGACGCAAGGAAAAACCTTGGCTGCAGTAGCAGCTAGAGCCTTCTGGTCCTCGAATGAGGGCGTGGGTTCGAATCCCACTCCTGACACAGATTTTGTCGCTTCTCTGGAGCACCCTGTGTATCATTGAGATCCTTTGTAAAGTGCAACAGCACGATTCTGGCCGTGTTCTCCTAAGTGAAACCAAAAATTTGTATCAAACACAAGCGCACCTACGGCAACCAAACTGTTTCTTCGGTAGTGTGAGCTACAAACAGAGAGTGTTGGTTGTAAATACGACGTTCCCTCGTGAGGTTACTTCCGCGCCACAGCCGCAAACACGTCAAAAGGGACACTTGTGGTATGAAAACGACTCTTGTCTGGAGATGCAGAGTGCTAACGACAGTGTGAGGAAACAGTGCAGGCTGACCAGTACATCCTCTGTACAATAACAGTCGCTGATGAATTACAGTGAGCTCGAAATAAATCCATATACTCAAAATATTACTTTATGGAGATTACAACGTGACCAAAACTTGAGATATTATTCGACAGATAGACCTCTGCATTCTGTCTAATCTCTGATGTCTGTAACAGACGACTTAGTTTCGAACAAAATGTATTGAGTGCCGTGATTATACGGATTTGAGAAACTCTTTTGGTGGTACATTCTGCGCTATATTTGTGCGGCTGCACCTGGCGAACGTGTAACGGGTGCAGAACTCATGCCGGTGTACTGTGGCAACGTGGATGCGACAATTACATCAACTGTAAGTTCTCTAATAGAACAAACGAGGATCATCAAATCAAGTGTCAGGATGGCCGAGCGGTCTAAGGCGCCAGACTCAAGGGAAAACCGTGGCTGCAGTAGCAGCTAGAGCCTTCTGGTCCTTGAATGAGGGCGTGGGTTCGAATCCCACTCCTGACACAGATTTTGTCGCTTCTCTGGAGCACCCTGTGTATCATTGAGATCCTTTGTAAAGTGCAACAGCACGATTCTGGCCGTGTTCTCCTAAGTGAAACCAAAAATTTGTATCAAACACAAGCGCACCTACGGCAACCAAACTGTTTCTTCGGTAGTGTGAGCTACAAACAGAGAGTGTTGGTTGTAAATACGACGTTCCCTCGTGAGGTTACTTCCGCGCCACAGCCGCAAACACGTCAAAAGGGACACTTGTGGTATGAAAACGACTCTTGTCTGGAGATGCAGAGTGCAAACGACAGTGTGAGGAAACAGTGCAGGCTGACCAGTACATCCTCTGTACAATAACAGTCGCTGATGAATTACAGAGAGCTCGAAATAAATTCATATACTCAAAATATTACTTTATGGAGATTACAACGTGACCAAAACTTGAGATATTATTCGACAGATACACCTCTGCATTCTGTCTAATCTCTGATGTCTGTAACAGACGACTTAGTTTCGAACAAAATGTATTGAGTGCCGTGATTATACGGATTTGAGAAACTCTTTTGGTGGTACATTCTGCGCTATATTTGTGCGGCTGCACCTGGCGAACGTGTAACGGGTGCAGAACTCATGCCGGTGTACTGTGGCAACGTGGATGCGACAATTACATCAACTGTAAGTTCTCTAATAGAACAAACGAGGATCATCAAATCAAGTGTCAGGATGGCCGAGCGGCCTCATTACCGCTTGAGACGCGGCAGCGTGCGGACGTTCGGAGCGCTCAGTGTCACTTGCTTTGTTTACGTTGCATTTGTGCTTTCTGTTTCACGTGATTTTGCGTTGTTGTGTGTTAGTGTCATTGTTTTCAGTGTTTTGCTGTATGCAGTTAGCCCATTTGGGTTAATTTGCACGATGGTTCCCACGATTCCAAGGAAGAATACCCTGCAGTTCGAGTTTGACAAGGCTACGCGATCAGTTCAGCCAAGTTCGCTGGAAGTTCATGAATGGATCGTCGATACCATAGGCATCACCACTGATCAAGTTCACACTGCTTACTACGACCTGGATTTGTACTGCTTTTTCGTGCAGCTCCTGAATCCCCTCCTACTGGAACGACTTTTGCAGAAACATGGCGGCGGCGTCGAGTTCCGGCATCGCGATGGCACTGTGAGTACTGTCCAAGTTACTAACGCGGATGTCGAGATCTCTAACGTGCGTATTTACAACCTGCCTCCTGAAGTAGACAATTGTTTCCTAAAAGATGTGCTCACGAAATATGGCGAAGTGCGTAACATTAGACTTGAAAAGTGGTCCAGGCAACATAAGTTGCAATGTTTTTCTGGCATCAGATCGGTTGAGATGCAAGTTAAAGTCAACATCCCCTCCCATGTATTTGTTTGTGGGTATAAGGTGCAGGTTACATATTCTGGGCAAGCTTCTACGTGTTTTCACTGCAATGAAAGTGGTCATTTACGGCAAAATTGCCCTAAAAGAATGACCGTCTTAAAGCCTTCTTTCCAACAACGTAACAGGCTCACTTTAGCTGATTTAGTGACAGGCACCCAATTACCAAGTAATGAGCCGTCCCTTTCCACTGACACTGTGACTGTACATGAAAAACCTTTTGACGACGAGTTCCCTGCTATTCCTCTTGCGAAGGGCGGGATCAGAACCCTCTCGCCCGTCCCGTCACTGCGGTAGCGTCCAAGAGACGTCGAACGTGCGACAGTAGTAGTTCGGATGATGGCGTCTCTGTACCGGTAACACCTGCCACACTTGATATCAAACAACCGGCAGGCGACATTGAGCTTTCGCAAGACGCTATACCTGAATCAAGTGTTGATGTTAATACTTCTTCGCCCGATGACGGTAGTGCTACGTCCCAGGTTGGTTCTTGCTTACCGTCCACGTCTGTCGAGTCGGTTCCCCAACAACCCGATAGTGAACCTCAGCACGTTGCCCACAGTGACGTCGACGGGATGTGCGCAGGTCCCCAACTCGTATCACAGCCACGCGACACTGACAACGAACACGCTGACGAGTGTGTCAACACAGAGCGAGATCTTAGCCTTGCTTGTCAACAACCTGACCGGGAGAGTGTTTCCAAACAATCCCAACGTGTGGGTAAACAAGAACTTAGCGCGTCTCCGGGAGGACTCTCCGGCGAGACGCACATGCAGGTTGCTGTAGCAGGGCAACCTTCCCAGGAGACCTGTGTCGATTCTCCGATGCCTCTTTCTGCGGAAAAAGTCGCAAGCGTCGGGAGGAACAAAAAGAAATTCCAACCGAACTTGAATGTACCACGCAGCAAACACAAACTGCAAGCCCTCTCGGATGCGACCGATGGTGATGGCCACTCTCCACCAGCTGGTTCACGAATGGATTGGTTTGCCGGTGACGATGATCACGTTAATTTAAAGTAGCTCCGTCAATTCCATGGCGCAAGCGTACAAGTTCCTGAGTGTTAATGTTAACAGGATCACGTCTGAATTGAAACTTGCAGTCTTTAGGCAGTTCGTATATGAGTCTGCCGCTGATATACTTCTATTGCAGGAATTCCTTGTTCCCGATCTGGTCATTCCCGGTTTCCACTGTATTACCAATGTTGCCTTCGAACTTAGCACTGGTACAGCCATTCTCGTGCGTGAAGGCATCCCCGTCTCAGACGTTGAAACACTGGAGTCGGGGCGTGGCATATGCTGCAAAATATTCGGCGTCACTCTCGTGAACCTGTACGCGCCCTCAGGGAGTGGACACAGGTTCGCAAGGACCGAGTTCTTTAAAGATGAACTAATTTACCTGCTTCGTAAAAATCCAACTGCCTTAATTTTAGGAGGAGATTTTAACTGTGTTGTACATCAAAAAGATCAGCGGCCGCATTTTAACTATTGTAAGGAGCTTCATGATCTGGTTTTACGCATGAATCTAAAGGATACGTGGGAACTCCTTCACCCTACCCTTGTGAAATTTACATACTTCACTTCCACCTCGAGTAGCCGCCTCGACAGAATATATGTGTCTTCTCAGCTCGGAGAACATGTTGTTGACTCGGAGGTCATTCCCGTCCCATGTAGTGATCACTGCGCCTACGCCGCCATTATACAATTGGACAGACAACCCACCAAACGTTTCAGAAGTCACTGGATGTTCAATATTTCCCACCTTCAGGACGCCGATCTCGAGGTACTTGTCACACGGACTTGGACTTTTTGTCTTCGCTCTGTCAATAGATACCGTACGAAAGTAGAGTGGTGGACGTCCTTTGCTAAACCAAAGTTGCGTCGGACTTTGATTTCGTACTGTAATACGCAAGCAAGGGATGCAAAGAGGACCACCGAATTTTACTATTCGATTTTAAGGGAGCTCTACGACAAATCTGGCGTCAATAATATTTACACGGCTCAAATAAAGCAAATTAAGGCTAAGATGCTCAGTATCAAACGTCAACAACTAGAAGGATTAAAAATCAAGTCAAAAGTCAACTCTTTTGTTCAATCTGAGACAACTTCCATGTATCATCTTATTAAGCATCAGATGAACCGTAGACGCTTATTTATAGACGAACTGATAACTGATCACGGGGAACTTCTCACTCGGCAACCTGACATAGTCACGGCAATCCAGAGCTATTATCACGGCCTGTACTCGGACTTCCCAACCAATGATGGCTTGACTGCTACTGTACTCCAGTTGCTGGACACGTCTGTTACTGAGGATGATAATCGTGACTTTCTGGCTGCGTTTAGTGTCGAGGAGACTTTAGAACTTATTGTTAAGTCGCCAGCTAACAAAGCCCCAGGACTGGACGGCCTTCCCAAGGAGTTTTATCTTCGGTATTGGGATGTAATTGGTGTTACTTTTACAGAAATTTTAAATGAAATCATTGCTGGGGCGCCTGTTCCTGGTGCGATGAAGGAGGGTAAAATTGTCCTTGTTCCCAAACGCAGAGGGTGTAAGCGATTTGATAATCTGCGTCCGCTCACCCTGCTCAATTTTGACTACAAAACCATAGCCAGAGCTGTTAACACCCGAATGTCTCCGCTCATTCACAAAGTTGTCCGGCGGCACCAGGCCTGCGTGCCTGGACGGAATGCCATGTCTGCGATGTCTGAAATTCGGGACCTCATCTCCATTGCCTCAGTCACCAACCTGAATTGTGCGCTGCTTTTTCTAGACTTTCATAAAGCCTTTGATCATGTGAACCACCGATACCTTTTTCACATAATGGACAAAATAGGACTCGAGGCAGGGGTGATAACAGTCCTTCGCAATTTGATATCTGGTATATCAGCGAGGATACAAGTCAATGGACAGCTGACGCAACCGATATCCATTCAGCGGGGTGTCCCCCAGGGCAGTCCACTCTCTATGTCACTTTTTGTGCTGTCACTGGAACCCTTCCTTCGGTCTCTTTATCACCAGTTGTCAGGAGTGTCAATCTCCGGTCACACATTCATAGTCCGTGCGTACGCTGACGATGTTGCCGTACTGTTACGCAGTGACGACGAGGTGATCCGTATTAAACGGGCGATCGACCAATATAGTGAAGTGTCTGGAGCACAACTACGTGACCGGAAATGTAAAGTGCTCGATATCAGGGGTTTCGAGAGCTTAACTATACCGTGGGCGCATGTTGTGGAATCTCACAAACTACTAGGCATCACCTTGAATAGGTGCCTTCTCAAAATGGCGGCCTCCAATTGGAAGTCAGTGACGCATCTGATACAAGGTACCATTGTCGAATGTCGCTGGCGTGCTGTGAACATTGTCGAAAAAATCAGGATTCTCAATACCTACGTCTTCTCCAAGGCGTATTATGTTGCACAGTTCTTTCCCATTCCCAAGCTTCAGGCCAGAAAGATCATGCAGGTTGCCAATCAATTCATCTGGAAGGGAAACATATTTAAATTGTCCTCCGATACGCTGGCCAAGTCGAGAACTACTGGTGGGCTTGAGTTAGTTAACATCGCCGGGAAGGCAATGGCCTTGTACATCAAGCGGACCACGACTTTACTCCATGACAGCCACTGCACTGTTACTCAAAACTTGTTCCTCACAGTGCGTCCAGCGAGTGTGCGACCACCGATTGACGTCGGAAAAATCCATTACAAATTGAAACACATCAGAGAATTTTTCCTTCATGTTAGTTATGCAGATGTGGGTGTTCTACAGCGACGACCACTGTCAACTCGGGACTTGCAACGTGAGTGGGAAAAGTCGGCGGCCCCAAATACAATAGAACAGAAGTATCCGACTACCGACTGGACAACGGTGTGGGCCAACGTCAGCTTAAAAGTACACTCTTCGGATGTTACTTCAACCTGGTACAGGGTGGTAAATAACACGATTGCCACCAATGAAAAGCTACATGCAATTGGGTTAAGTGACACAAATCTCTGTCTCTGTTGTGGGCTCATCGATTCTCTGATCCATCGGTTTACCTGCGGTGGCCATGCCCTGAATTGGCGATGGGTCAAGCAGAGGATCGCCGTCCTCTCAAGGAGCGCGGAAGACAATCTGAAGCTGGATATCCTACTGCGACCCGACAAAAAGTTTTACCCTGCCACGAAAAACAATACGGTAATGTGGATCCTGGGGCACTATGTTAACTATATCATTAATGTTCGTGGAGAGGACGATTTTATTAGTTTTCTAACCTACATGGAGCTGGCATACTGGAAAATTCAATGTGTCACTGACAGTAAAAAATTATTCGGCAACATGATGGACATCACTTTTGAGAAACATGGCATAGGCTGACCACATTGGACGATGGAAGCCAGTCAAGAAGCAATGTATTCTGTTTTATTTCTATATTTCTTTTTTATTAAGTTATACTTTCTGTTATACCTGGTCCATGTATTTCTTTTCAATAGTCTCCCTCTCCTTGTTGCTTATTCATGACAATTTCACACCTCTAATGGAAGAGGAATGTCTTTGGATATGGACCAATACACACAAACGACACACAACAAAGAAATAATGTTTATTTATAAATGTGTCAGCACTATATACCTCGGAGCAGAGGGTTAACAACTCTAACCGACAAAATAATTATATAACAGCAAAGATAAGACACAAAGGTTTATAACAAGTGTCTGCTTAAAGGAGGGCATCGGGGATGGGTGGGGGGAGCCATCGCGGGCAGGCCTCGGGTTTCGACCCCTGCCCGCCTTGTCTCCACCTGCCAGGACCTGACCACTCTCCGTTTGCTTCACACAAGAGTTTCGGCTAGCGCGTTCGGCTGTTAGCCGAAAGATTGGTAGTTCGAGAAAAAAAAAAAAAAAAAAAAAAAAAAAAAAAAAAAAAAAAAAAAAAGTGGCGCAATTGGTTAGCGCACGGTACTTATAAGGCAGTAGCCGTGAGCAATGCCGGGGTTGTGAGTTCGAGCCTCACCTGGGGCATACTTTTAATTCTTAGCAGCTGTCTCTGACAGCAACAGGAGGCTAGGTAAAAAAAAAATAAAAAAAAGAAAAAAAAAAAAAAAAAAAAAAGCGGCCTAAGGCGCCAGACTCAAGGAAAAACCTTGGCTGCAGTAGCAGCTAGAGCCTTCTGGTCCTCGAATGAGGGCGTGGGTTCGAATCCCACTCCTGACACAGATTTTGTCGCTGCTCTGGAGCACCCTGTGTATCATTGAGATCCTTTGTAAAGTGCAACAGCACGATTCTGGCCGTGTTCTCCTAAGTGAAACCAAAAATTTGTATCAAACACAAGCGCACCTACGGCAACCAAACTGTTTCTTCGGTAGTGTGAGCTACAAACAGAGAGTGTTGGTTGTAAATACGACGTTCCCTCGTGAGGTTACTTCCGCGCCACAGCCGCAAACACGTCAAAAGGGACACTTGTGGTATGAAAACGACTCTTGTCTGGAGATGCAGAGTGCTAACGACAGTGTGAGGAAACAGTGCAGGCTGACCAGTACATCCTCTGTACAATAACAGTCGCTGATGAATTACAGAGAGCTCGAAATAAATTCATATACTCAAAATATTACTTTATGGAGATTACAACGTGACCAAAACTTGAGATATTATTCGACAGATAGACCTCTGCATTCTGTCTAATCTCTGATGTCTGTAACAGACGACTTAGTTTCGAACAAAATGTATTGAGTGCCGTGATTATACGGATTTGAGAAACTCTTTTGGTGGTACATTCTGCGCTATATTTGTGCGGCTGCACCTGGCGAACGTGTAACGGGTGCAGAACTCATGCCGGTGTACTGTGGCAACGTGGATGCGACAATTACATCAACTGTAAGTTCTCTAATAGAACAAACGAGGATCATCAAATCAAGTGTCAGGATGGCCGAGCGGTCTAAGGCGCCAGACTCAAGGAAAAACGTTGGCTGCAGTAGCAGCTAGAGCCTTCTGGTCCTCGAATGAGGGCGTGGGTTCGAATCCTACTCCTGACACAGATTTTGTCGCTTCTCTGGAGCACCCTGTGTATCATTGAGATCCTTTGTAAAGTGCAACAGCACGATTCTGGCCGTGTTCTCCTAAGTGAAACCAAATATTTGTATCAAACACAAGCGCACCTACGGCAACCAAACTGTTTCTTCGGTAGTGTGAGCTACAAACAGAGAGTGTTGGTTGTAAATACGACGTTCCCTCGTGAGGTTACTTCCGCGCCACAGCCGCAAACACGTCAAAAGGGACACTTGTGGTATGAAAACGACTCTTGTCTGGAGATGCAGAGTGCTAACGACAGTGTGAGGAAACAGTGCAGGCTGACCAGTACATCCTCTGTACAATAACAGTCGCTGATGAATTACAGAGAGCTCGAAATAAATTCATATACTCAAAATATTACTTTATGGAGATTACAACGTGACCAAAACTTGAGATATTATTCGACAGATAGACCTCTGCATTCTGTCTAATCTCTGATGTCTGTAACAGACGACTTAGTTTCGAACAAAATGTATTGAGTGCCGTGATTATACGGATTTGAGAAACTCTTTTGGTGGTACATTCTGCGCTATATTTGTGCGGCTGCACCTGGCGAACGTGTAACGGGTGCAGAACTCATGCCGGTGTACTGTGGCAACGTGGATGCGACAATTACATCAACTGTAAGTTCTCTAATAGAACAAACGAGGATCATCAAATCAAGTGTCAGGATGGCCGAGCGGTCTAAGGCGCCAGACTCAAGGAAAAACCTTGGCTGCAGTAGCAGCTAGAGCCTTCTGGTCCTCGAATGAGGGCGTGGGTTCGAATCCCACTCCTGACACAGATTTTGTCGCTTCTCTGGAGCACCCTGTGTATCATTGAGATCCTTTGTAAAGTGCAACAGCACGATTCTGGCCGTGTTCTCCTAAGTGAAACCAAAAATTTGTATCAAACACAAGCGCACCTACGGCAACCAAACTGTTTCTTCGGTAGTGTGAGCTACAAACAGAGAGTGTTGGTTGTAAATACGACGTTCCCTCGTGAGGTTACTTCCGCGCCACAGCCGCAAACACGTCAAAAGGGACACTTGTGGTATGAAAACGACTCTTGTCTGGAGATGCAGAGTGCTAACGACAGTGTGAGGAAACAGTGCAGGCTGACCAGTACATCCTCTGTACAATAACAGTCGCTGATGAATTACAGAGAGCTCGAAATAAATTCATATACTCAAAATATTACTTTATGGAGATTACAACGTGACCAAAACTTGAGATATTATTCGACAGATAGACCTCTGCATTCTGTCTAATCTCTGATGTCTGTAACAGACGACTTAGTTTCGAACAAAATGTATTGAGTGCCGTGATTATACGGATTTGAGAAACTCTTTTGGTGGTACATTCTGCGCTATATTTGTGCGGCTGCACCTGGCGAACGTGTAACGGGTGCAGAACTCATGCCGGTGTACTGTGGCAACGTGGATGCGACAATTACATCAACTGTAAGTTCTCTAATAGAACAAACGAGGATCATCAAATCAAGTGTCAGGATGGCCGAGTGGTCTAAGGCGCCAGACTCAAGGAAAAACCTTGGCTGCAGTAGCAGCTAGAGCCTTCTGGTCCTCGAATGAGGGCGTGGGTTCGAATCACACTCCTGACACAGATTTTGACGCTTCTCTGGAGCACCCTGTGTATCATTGAGATCCTTTGTAAAGTGCAACAGCACGATTCTGGCCGTGTTCTCCTAAGTGAAACCAAAAATTTGTATCAAACACAAGCGCACCTACGGCAACCAAACTGTTTCTTCGGTAGTGTGAGCTACAAACAGAGAGTGTTGGTTGTAAATACGACGTTCCCTCGTGAGGTTACTTCCGCGCCACAGCCGCAAACACGTCAAAAGGGACACTTGTGGTATGAAAACGACTCTTGTCTGGAGATGCAGAGTGCTAACGACAGTGTGAGGAAACAGTGCAGGCTGACCAGTACATCCTCTGTACAATAACAGTCGCTGATGAATTACAGAGAGCTCGAAATAAATTCTTATACTCAAAATATTACTTTATGGAGATTACAACGTGACCAAAACTTGAGATATTATTCGACAGATAGACCTCTGCATTCTGTCTAATCTCTGATGTCTGTAACAGACGACTTAGTTTCGAACAAAATGTATTGAGTGCCGTGATTATACGGATTTGAGAAACTCTTTTGGTGGTACATTCTGCGCTATATTTGTGCGGCTGCACCTGGCGAACGTGTAACGGGTGCAGAACTCATGCCGGTGTACTGTGGCAACGTGGATGCGACAATTACATCAACTGTAAGTTCTCTAATAGAACAAACGAGGATCATCAAATCAAGTGTCAGGATGGCCGAGCGGTCCAAGGCGCCAGACTCAAGGAAAAACCTTGGCTGCAGTAGCAGCTAGAGCCTTCTGGTCCTCGAATGAGGGCGTGGGTTCGAATCCCACTCCTGACACAGATTTTGTCGCTTCTCTGGAGCACCCTGTGTATCATTGAGATCCTTTGTAAAGTGCAACAGCACGATTCTGGCCGTGTTCTCCTAAGTGAAACCAAAAATTTGTATCAAACACAAGCGCACCTACGGCAACCAAACTGTTTCTTCGGTAGTGTGAGCTACAAACAGAGAGTGTTGGTTGTAAATACGACGTTCCCTCGTGAGGTTACTTCCGCGCCACAGCCGCAAACACGTCAAAAGGGACACTTGTGGTATGAAAACGACTCTTGTCTGGAGATGCAGAGTGCTAACGACAGTGTGAGGAAACAGTGCAGGCTGACCAGTACATCCTCTGTACAATAACAGTCGCTGATGAATTACAGAGAGCTCGAAATAAATTCATATACTCAAAATATTACTTTATGGAGATTACAACGTGACCAAAACTTGAGATATTATTCGACAGATAGACCTCTGCATTCTGTCTAATCTCTGATGTCTGTAACAGACGACTTAGTTTCGAACAAAATGTATTGAGTGCCGTGATTATACGGATTTGAGAAACTCTTTTGGTGGTACATTCTGCGCTATATTTGTGCGGCTGCACCTGGCGAACGTGTAACGGGTGCAGAACTCATGCCGGTGTACTGTGGCAACGTGGATGCGACAATTACATCAACTGTAAGTACTCTAATAGAACAAACGAGGGTCATCAAATCAAGTGTCAGGATGGCCGAGCGGTCTAAGGCGCCAGACTCAAGGAAAAACCTTGGCTGCAGTAGCAGCTAGAGCCTTCTGGTCCTCGAATGAGGGCGTGGGTTCGAATCCCACTCCTGACACAGATTTTGTCGCTTCTCTGGAGCACCCTGTGTATCATTGAGATCCTTTGTAAAGTGCAACAGCACGATTCTGGCCGTGTTCTCCTAAGTGAAACCAAAAATTTGTATCAAACACAAGCGCACCTACGGCAACCAAACTGTTTCTTCGGTAGTGTGAGCTACAAACAGAGAGTGTTGGTTGTAAATACGACGTTCCCTCGTGAGGTTACTTCCGCGCCACAGCCGCAAACACGTCAAAAGGGACACTTGTGGTATGAAAACGACTCTTGTCTGGAGATGCAGAGTGCTAACGACAGTGTGAGGAAACAGTGCAGGCTGACCAGTACATCCTCTGTACAATAACAGTCGCTGATGAATTACAGAGAGCTCGAAATAAATTCATATACTCAAAATATTACTTTATGGAGATTACAACGTGACCAAAACTTGAGATATTATTCGACAGATAGACCTCTGCATTCTGTCTAATCTCTGATGTCTGTAACAGACGACTTAGTTTCGAACAAAATGTATTGAGTGCCGTGATTATACGGATTTGAGAAACTCTTTTGGTGGTACATTCTGCGCTATATTTGTGCGGCTGCACCTGGCGAACGTGTAACGGGTGCAGAACTCATGCCGGTGTACTGTGGCAACGTGGATGCGACAATTACATCAACTGTAAGTTCTCTAATAGAACAAACGAGGATCATCAAATCAAGTGTCAGGATGGCCGAGCGGTCTAAGGCGCCAGACTCAAGGAAAAACCTTGGCTGCAGTAGCAGCTAGAGCCTTCCGGTCCTCGAATAAGGGCGTGGGTTCGAATCCCACTCCTGACACAGATTTTGTCGCTTCTCTGGAGCACCCTGTGTATCATTGAGATCCTTTGTAAAGTGCAACAGCACGATTCTGGCCGTGTTCTCCTAAGTGAAACCAAAAATTTGTATCAAACACAAGCGCACCTACGGCAACCAAACTGTTTCTTCGGTAGTGTGAGCTACAAACAGAGAGTGTTGGTTGTAAATACGACGTTCCCTCGTGAGGTTACTTCCGCGCCACAGCCGCAAACACGTCAAAAGGGACACTTGTGGTATGAAAACGACTCTTGTCTGGAGATGCAGAGTGCTAACGACAGTGTGAGGAAACAGTGCAGGCTGACCAGTACATCCTCTGTACAATAACAGTCGCTGATGAATTACAGAGAGCTCGAAATAAATTCATATACTCAAAATATTACTTTATGGAGATTACAACGTGACCAAAACTTGAGATATTATTCGACAGATAGACCTCTGCATTCTGTCTATTCTCTGATGTCTGTAACAGACGACTTAGTTTCGAACAAAATGTATTGAGTGCCGTGATTATACGGATTTGAGAAACTCTTTTGGTGGTACATTCTGCGCTATATTTGTGCGGCTGCACCTGGCGAACGTGTAACGGGTGCAGAACTCATGCCGGTGTACTGTGGCAACGTGGATGCGACAATTACATCAACTGTAAGTTCTCTAATAGAACAAACGAGGATCATCAAATCAAGTGTCAGGATGGCCGAGCGGTCTAAGGCGCCAGACTCAAGGAAAAACCTTGGCTGCAGTAGCAGCTAGAGCCTTCTGGTCCTCGAATGAGGGCGTGGGTTCGAATCCCACTCCTGACACAGATTTTGTCGCTTCTCTGGAGCACCCTGTGTATCATTGAGATCCTTTGTAAAGTGCAACAGCACGATTCTGGCCGTGTTCTCCTAAGTGAAACCAAAAATTTGTATCAAACACAAGCGCACCTACGGCAACCAAACTGTTTCTTCGGTAGTGTGAGCTACAAACAGAGAGTGTTGGTTGTAAATACGACGTTCCCTCGTGAGGTTACTTCCGCGCCACAGCCGCAAACACGTCAAAAGGGACACTTGTGGTATGAAAACGACTCTTGTCTGGAGATGCAGAGTGCTAACGACAGTGTGAGGAAACAGTGCAGGCTGACCAGTACATCCTCTGTACAATAACAGTCGCTGATGAATTACAGAGAGCTCGAAATAAATTCATATACTCAAAATATTACTTTATGGAGATTACAACGTGACCAAAACTTGAGATATTATTCGACAGATAGACCTCTGCATTCTGTCTAATCTCTGATGTCTGTAACAGACGACTTAGTTTCGAACAAAATGTATTGAGTGCCGTGATTATACGGATTTGAGAAACTCTTTTGGTGGTACATTCTGCGCTATATTTGTGCGGCTGCACCTGGCGAACGTGTAACGGGTGCAGAACTCATGCCGGTGTACTGTGGCAACGTGGATGCGACAATTACATCAACTGTAAGTTCTCTAATAGAACAAACGAGGATCATCAAATCAAGTGTCAGGATGGCCGAGCGGTCTAAGGCGCCAGACTCAAGGAAAAACCTTGGCTGCAGTAGCAGCTAGAGCCTTCTGGTACTCGAATGAGGGCGTGGGTTCGAATCCCACTCCTGACACAGATTTTGTCGCTTCTCTGGAGCACCCTGTGTATCATTGAGATCCTTTGTAAAGTGCAACAGCACGATTCTGGCCGTGTTCTCCTAAGTGAAACCAAAAATTTGTATCAAACACAAGCGCACCTACGGCAACCAAACTGTTTCTTCGGTAGTGTGAGCTACAAACAGAGAGTGTTGGTTGTAAATACGACGTTCCCTCGTGAGGTTACTTCCGCGCCACAGCCGCAAACACGTCAAAAGGGACACTTGTGGTATGAAAACGACTCTTGTCTGGAGATGCAGAGTGCTAACGACAGTGTGAGGAAACAGTGCAGGCTGACCAGTACATCCTCTGTACAATAACAGTCGCTGATGAATTACAGAGAGCTCGAAATAAATTCTTATACTCAAAATATTACTTTATGGAGATTACAACGTGACCAAAACTTGAGATATTATTCGACAGATAGACCTCTGCATTCTGTCTAATCTCTGATGTCTGTAACAGACGACTTAGTTTCGAACAAAATGTATTGAGTGCCGTGATTATACGGATTTGAGAAAATCTTTTGGTGGTACATTCTGCGCTATATTTGTGCGGCTGCACCTGGCGAACGTGTAACGGGTGCAGAACTCATGCCGGTGTACTGTGGCAACGTGGATGCGACAATTACATCAACTGTAAGTTCTCTAATAGAACAAACGAGGATCATCAAATCAAGTGTCAGGATGGCCGAGCGGTCTAAGGCGCCAGACTCAAGGAAAAACCTTGGCTGCAGTAGCAGCTAGAGCCTTCTGGTCCTCGAATGAGGGCGTGGGTTCGAATCCCACTCCTGACACAGATTTTGTCGCTTCTCTGGAGCACCCTGTGTATCATTGAGATCCTTTGTAAAGTGCAACAGCACGATTCTGGCCGTGTTCTCCTAAGTGAAACCAAAAATTTGTATCAAACACAAGCGCACCTACGGCAACCAAACTGTTTCTTCGGTAGTGTGAGCTACAAACAGAGAGTGTTGGTTGTAAATACGACGTTCCCTCGTGAGGTTACTTCCGCGCCACAGCCGCAAACACGTCAAAAGGGACACTTGTGGTATGAAAACGACTCTTGTCTGGAGATGCAGAGTGCTAACGACAGTGTGAGGAAACAGTGCAGGCTGACCAGTACATCCTCTGTACAATAACAGTCGCTGATGAATTACAGAGAGCTCGAAATAAATTCATATACTCAAAATATTACTTTATGGAGATTACAACGTGACCAAAACTTGAGATATTATTCGACAGATAGACCTCTGCATTCTGTCTAATCTCTGATGTCTGTAACAGACGACTTAGTTTCGAACAAAATGTATTGAGTGCCGTGATTATACGGATTTGAGAAACTCTTTTGGTGGTACATTCTGCGCTATATTTGTGCGGCTGCACCTGGCGAACGTGTAACGGGTGCAGAACTCATGCCGGTGTACTGTGGCAACGTGGATGCGACAATTACATCAACTGTAAGTTCTCTAATAGAACAAACGAGGATCATCAAATCAAGTGTCAGGATGGCCGAGCGGTCTAAGGCGCCAGACTCAAGGAAAAACCTTGGCTGCAGTAGCAGCTAGAGCCTTCTGGTCCTCGAATGAGGGCGTGGGTTCGAATCCCACTCCTGACACAGATTTTGTCGCTTCTCTGGAGCACCCTGTGTATCATTGAGATCCTTTGTAAAGTGCAACAGCACGATTCTGGCCGTGTTCTCCTAAGTGAAACCAAAAATTTGTATCAAACACAAGCGCACCTACGGCAACCAAACTGTTTCTTCGGTAGTGTGAGCTACAAACAGAGAGTGTTGGTTGTAAATACGACGTTCCCTCGTGAGGTTACTTCCGCGCCACAGCCGCAAACACGTCAAAAGGGACACTTGTGGTATGAAAACGACTCTTGTCTGGAGATGCAGAGTGCTAACGACAGTGTGAGGAAACAGTGCAGGCTGACCAGTACATCCTCTGTACAATAACAGTCGCTGAAGAATTACAGAGAGCTCGAAATAAATTCATATACTCAAAATATTACTTTATGGAGATTACAACGTGACCAAAACTTGAGATATTATTCGACAGATAGACCTCTGCATTCTGTCTAGTCTCTGATGTCTGTAACAGACGACTTAGTTTCGAACAAAATGTATTGAGTGCCGTGATTATACGGATTTGAGAAACTCTTTTGGTGGTACATTCTGCGCTATATTTGTGCGGCTGCACCTGGCGAACGTGTAACGGGTGCAGAACTCATGCCGGTGTACTGTGGCAACGTGGATGCGACAATTACATCAACTGTAAGTTCTCTAATAGAACAAACGAGGATCATCAAATCAAGTGTCAGGATGGCCGAGCGGTCTAAGGCGCCAGACTCAAGGAAAAACCTTGGCTGCAGTAGCAGCTAGAGCCTTCTGGTCCTCGAATGAGGGCGTGGGTTGGAATCCCACTCCTGACACAGATTTTGTCGCTTCTCTGGAGCACCCTGTGTATCATTGAGATCCTTTGTAAAGTGCAACAGCACGATTCTGGCCGTGTTCTCCTAAGTGAAACCAAAAATTTGTATCAAACACAAGCACACCTACGGCAACCAAACTGTTTCTTCGGTAGTGTGAGCTACAAACAGAGAGTGTTGGTTGTAAATACGACGTTCCCTCGTGAGGTTACTTCCGCGCCACAGCCGCAAACACGTCAAAAGGGACACTTGTGGTATGAAAACGACTCTTGTCTGGAGATGCAGAGTGCTAACGACAGTGTGAGGAAACAGTGCAGGCTGACCAGTACATCCTCTGTACAATAACAGTCGCTGATGAATTACAGAGAGCTCGAAATAAATTCATATACTCAAAATATTACTTTATGGAGATTACAACGTGACCAAAACTTGAGATATTATTCGACAGATAGACCTCTGCATTCTGTCTAATCTCTGATGTCTGTAACAGACGACTTAGTTTCGAACAAAATGTATTGAGTGCCGTGATTATACGGATTTGAGAAACTCTTTTGGTGGTACATTCTGCGCTATATTTGTGCGGCTGCACCTGGCGAACGTGTAACGGGTGCAGAACTCATGCCGGTGTACTGTGGCAACGTGGATGCGACAATTACATCAACTGTAAGTTCTCTAATAGAACAAACGAGGATCATCAAATCAAGTGTCAGGATGGCCGAGCGGTCTAAGGCGCCAGACTCAAGGAAAAACCTTGGCTGCAGTAGCAGCTAGAGCCTTCTGGTCCTCGAATGAGGGCGTGGGTTCGAATCCCACTCCTGACACAGATTTTGTCGCTTCTCTGGAGCACCCTGTGTATCATTGAGATCCTTTGTAAAGTGCAACAGCACGATTCTGGCCGTGTTCTCCTAAGTGAAACCAAAAATTTGTATCAAACACAAGCGCACCTACGGCAACCAAACTGTTTCTTCGGTAGTGTGAGCTACAAACAGAGAGTGTTGGTTGTAAATACGACGTTCCCTCGTGAGGTTACTTCCGCGCCACAGCCGCAAACACGTCAAAAGGGACACTTGTGGTATGAAAACGACTCTTGTCTGGAGATGCAGAGTGCTAACGACAGTGTGAGGAAACAGTGCAGGCTGACCAGTACATCCTCTGTACAATAACAGTCGCTGATGAATTACAGAGAGCTCGAAATAAATTCATATACTCAAAATGTTACTTTATGGAGATTACAACGTGACCAAAACTTGAGATATTATTCGACAGATAGACCTCTGCATTCTGTCTAATCTCTGATGTCTGTAACAGACGACTTAGTTTCGAACAAAATGTATTGAGTGCCGTGATTATACGGATTTGAGAAACTCTTTTGGTGGTACATTCTGCGCTATATTTGTGCGGCTGCACCTGGCGAACGTGTAACGGGTGCAGAACTCATGCCGGTGTACTGTGGCAACGTGGATGCGACAATTACATCAACTGTAAGTTCTCTAATAGAACAAACGAGGATCATCAAATCAAGTGTCAGGATGGCCGAGCGGTCCGAGTCGCGCCTGAGACACCATGCTGATCGGACGTATTAAGTGCTCCGCTCCGACACGTGTTTACAAGTCGTGATTACAACTTAACTTTCTCTTTGACCGTGACGTGTTCTGATTTTGTGTATATTTATCTCGAGTTTGATTTTCGTTTTTGTGTTATTCTAGCGGTTCAACCGCTAGCTATTGTTTGCAATGTCCAGGTTATTTCCGCGAAAGTGTACACTCCGTTTTGATTTCGACAAGTCTACCCGTTATGTGCAGCCTAGTTCCTTGGAAATACATGATTGGATTGTGGATGTTATTGGGATTACCTCTGATCAAGTGCACTCTGCGTATTATGATACCAAGCAATATTGTTTCTTTGTAAAATTGCTGAATCCTGTGTTACTGGAAAAGATTATGACGACACACGGAGGGAGAGCTGTTTTTCGGCACCGGGACGAGTCTGTAAGTACTGTGCTCATTTCCAATGCCGACGTAGAGTATACCAATGTGCGTATCTTTCACTTACCCCCTGAAGTGGAAAATTGTTATCTGAAGGAGGTTCTGTCTAAATTCGGGGATATCAAGCAGATTCGAAACGAACGGTGGTCGAACCAGCACAGGTTACAATGTTACAGTGGCGTCCGATCTGTAGAAATGCATATAAAGCAGAATATACCCTCCCATATTACCGTTTGTGACTATAGGGCTCACGTTACTTACAGTGGCCAACCTCCCACATGCCATATCTGTAATGAAAGTGGTCACTTGCGTCAGGACTGCCCCAGGCGAATGTTTGTGCTAAAGAATTCGCTGCAGCAGCGTAAACGGCTTACGTTGGCAGATGTAGTGGCCGATAAACCTATGATAGAGCGTGAGGTCCCTAGTTCTGACGTACCTTCGGAAGAGCTAAAAGAAATTCGCCCTGAAGAGTTTCCGGCTCTGGTTAGGAGAGATAATGGTGCTAAGCCACCGGCGAGAGTCGATGCCACGACTAATAAGAGGCGTCGAACTTGTGAAAGCCGTGACTCTGATGATGACACATTCAGTACGCATGAGACCGCGGAACCGGACGCCCGGGGAACCGCTTCGGACGCCAAAGTTATAACCGGTTCAGCGATTGTGGCCGATTTTTCTCCCGCAAATTCAAGCGCCGATACTTCCGTAGATGCCGTTCAGTCACCACAGGCTCATGTCTCAGAACTTCCGCAAAAGCACACTCAGGAAGGCCAGCAAGTAGGTGTGGCGCACGTGTCTGCTGGAAGTACACACATAGAGGCTCGCTGTGATGATATACAAACAATGTCTCCAAGCGCGGAAGGTACACAACACGTGGCAGCCGCTCCGGCCCTGGCCTCAGAACAACACGAATGTCAACAACTCCGCGACGGTATACAAACACAGCAGCCCGGGACTGTCAGTGACAACAAACAGCTTCGGGCAGCGAGTATTGCCAAACAAGCTGATAGTGACAGTGGTGGCTCAGCTGATCGCTCGCCAGAGGGTTCGGCGCATCCGTTCCCGGCGCAAGATTTGTCAGGAGAGAAGCTTGACATCACCCAAGACCCTCCCACGCCTCCGACTGCAGCGGTGCTACACAGTGTCCGTCACAGGATCCGAGTGCCGCCCAATGTTAATGCTGTTCGGAAAAAGAGTAAAAACAAAGACGCAAGAGAACAACTCAGTGACGTTCCAGACACGAATTCCGCGGCCGCTACTAAGATGGAATGGCATGAAGATGTGGACAATTAAAAGCAGTTGATCCCTCTTTCTCTCAGACGTCCTCTTATTATGTCACAGGCCTATACGATCACGACCCTCAATATTAATAAAATCAGATCAGAAGTGAAACTGAATGCATTAAAACAATATCTGTATGAGTCAGGCACTGATATAGCACTTTTGCAGGAGGTGTCCATGCCACTTTTTACTCTTCCTGGGTTTGTCGGAATTACGAATTTTTCCCCAGAAACGACCGTGGGGACCGCAATCTTAATTAGAGAAGGTATTCCAGTTACTGAGATTGACAAATTGGAATCGGGTAGAGGGGTGGGGATCACCGTTTACGGCGTCACCATCATCAACTTGTACGCACCTTCTGGCAATACCTATAGAGCAGAACGAGCTACATTTTTTCGGGAACATATACTTTATTTATTTAGGAAAAATCCCCGACACCTTATCATTGGTGGTGATTTTAATTGTGTCTTATCCCGGAAAGATCAGTCCCCAAATTTTAATTATTCGTCTGAATTAAAGCGCCTCGTGACCGGCCTCAAACTTAAAGATGCGTGGGAAATTCGGTACCCGACGTTGGTACGCTTCACTCACATCGTCGCGAATTCCTGTAGCAGAATCGACAGGATTTATGTTTCCGACGTTTTCGAGAATGATTTATTAAAAGTAGAGACGATCCCCTCCAGTTTCTCCGATCACAGTGGTGTCATCGCGTGCCTGAAATTACTTCCACAACCCACACGATGGTATAAAAATCAATGGAACCTGAATGTGTCTTTGTTAACGGATGTTGAGCTGGAGGAGGGGGTGCGTCGAGCTTGGGAGCAGTGCTTGCGCGCTACTAACAAATTTCGTAGCACTATAGAGTGGTGGACTCTGCTGGCAAAGCCGAAACTGCGAAATGTCATCATGTACTTCGGGATTGAAAGGGCGGCGGAGATAAAAAAGACGATGGAATTTTATTACACAATCTTACGGGACCTGTATGATCGTGCAGACGCGACGACCACCAGAATCGACGACATTCGGAAAATAAAGGCAAAATTAATCAGTCTGAAGAGGATGCAACTGGACGGCCTTAAGATAAAATCTAAAGTGACGTCGGTCAGAGATGATGAAGCAGCCGCTCTGTACCACCTCGTCAAACATACAAAGAACAGGAGGCGGACTTTTATTGATGCCCTGAAACTCGAGGATGGAAGAACGATTGACACTCAGCGAGAGATTGTCAAAGCTCTGCACGACTATTTTGTCAACACCTACGCATCAGCGGCTCTACACGACGACTGCTCTGATGGACTGTTTAGCGCCTTTTCATCTACCGTAACACGGGAAGAAAATGACTCCATCTCGTTAGCCTTCAGTAATAAAGATGTTTTGGAGGTTGTCTGCAGTTCGCCACTTAAGAAATCCCCTGGCCCTGATGGCTTACCAGTTGAATTTTACAAGCACTATTGGCACATCATCGGGGACAAAATTACTCAAGTCGTGAACGAAGTCTTGCAAGGAACGTCTGTCCCACTCGTCTTTAAGGAATGTAAAATTGTGCTTCTCCCTAAAAACAGAGGTACTAAAACTATCACCAATTTCCGACCCATATCGTTATTAAACTCTGATTATAAGATCGTGGCTCGCGCAATTAACGTGAGACTCATGCCACTCACTGCTAAAATCATTGGCCACCAGCAGACATGTGCCTTTAGACGAACAATTCTGCAAACGGCTGCTTTTTACAGAGATGTCATTGCTTTAACGAACGCTAGTAATATGAAATGTGGGCTGATCTTTCTCGATTTTTTTAAAGCTTTTGATCTCGTAAATCACGCGTACCTCCTCGAGACTATGCAAAGATTGGGTTTCTCTCGGAACACGATTGACATGATTAAAAACGTGGCCATGGGAATCACGGCAAAACTTTCTGTCAACTCACAACTGACGCGACCAATACAAATCAACAGAGGGGTTCCACAAGGGAGCCCCTTGTCCATGTTGCTTTTTGTACTCTCCCTTGAACCTCTGTTACAACAGTTGCAGACGAAACTCACTGGGATTACAATTTCTGGGGTAAAAAGTGTAATCGGAGCCTATGCCGACGATGTGGGTGTGGTGATTCGCAATGTCGATGATGTCACCGTATTAGCGGCTGAACTTCGGAAATACTGTCTGGCGTCAGGGGCGCAGTTAAATGAACAAAAAAGCAAATTTCTGAACCTCTCTGGCCTCCAGCATTTGCGTGTTGATTATGCTACACAAGTCAGCGTACACAAGGCTCTGGGGATCATGTTGACGGCGTCCTCTCTAAAGATGATAGCGGCTAACTGGCGGGATGTAGCACGTAAAATAAATGGTGCCCTAATTGATAATTACCATCGTAGCCTCAACCAATTTGATCGTATTCAACTTATCAACGCCTGTATTTTATCAAAGGCGTATTACATGGCGCAGCTTCTGCCGCTCCCTGCAGTAATTGCTAGAAATATTATGTCGAAGATAACAAATTTTATTTGGCGCGGGGAAATTTGTCGCGTATCTGCCAAAACTGCAACACTCCACCCCCTAAACGGAGGGATGGGCTTAGTCGACGTCAAGAAAAAGGCAGCAGCTCTCTATGTTACACGGACGGTCTCTATCATTAACAATTACCCATCGGGCATTACGGCGCAATTATTCACTGCCGTCAGGCCGCAGAGTCTTGACCCCCCGCTGAACATTCAGACCATCAGTTACAAGCTCAAACACATCCGAGATTATTACTTTGCACGCAGCTACATCGGTCAAGAACTCTTACATTCTCGACATTTAGCGGCTCCAGCAATATTGGCATACTGGCGACAACACGAAGGACCGAATCCAATTGTTACGAAGTACAGTGGCGTCAACTGGGATATAGTATGGCGTAATGTCAGCTCCAGTGTCCTTACTTCAGCCTCTCGAACTGCATGGTACAAGGCAATCAATGATGTGATTGGCACCAATGAGAGGCTACATAAAATCGGACTCAGTGATACAACTCTCTGCCATAGCTGTCAACTGGTGGATACAGTTCTGCACCGTTATACCTGCGGCGAACGTGCACGAAATTGGGGCTGGCTGAGAGAAAAAATAGCCATTGTTACCAGGACTACAACCGCCAACATCCCCTCAACTATGTTGTCTCGACCCGACGTGCGATTTTATCCACCGGCGAAAAATAACGTAGTTATGTGGTTGCTGGGCAACTATTCCAGCTATGTTTTTAATAAACTTGGTGGTGACGATCCCTTGGAATTCAAGATGTTTATGGAAATCGAATTCGCGAAAACCTGCAGCTATCCCAATCATGGCAACATTTTCGGCAATATGCTTAAAATAATATTTAATAGAATGGGCATAGGGTAAGATATATGCGTCTAAAGGGGTGGGCCCAGGCCGCGGGACTCCAGTAGTGCCGCGAAGAGGCCCCACTGCTTCTGTCTCGTGTCCTGCCTCCCACACCCCCCTAACTACCACCACTCACAGACTCCACTCCAGTACACCGGAAACTGAGAACAATTCTTGTGTTAGCCTCGGAGCAATTTTTTTCTAATTTTCACCAGAAGCTATGAGAGACCAGCAAAGAAGAGTGTTTTAGTTTAAAAAATAATACGAAAAAAAAAAAAAAAAGCGGTCTAAGGCGCCAGACTCAAGGAAAAACCTTGGCTGCAGTAGCAGCTAGAGCCTTCTGGTCCTCGAATGAGGGCGTGGGTTCGAATCCCACTCCTGACACAGATTTTGTCGCTTCTCTGGAGCACCCTGTGTATCATTGAGATCCTTTGTAAAGTGCAACAGCACGATTCTGGCCGTGTTCTCCTAAGTGAAACCAAAAATTTGTATCAAACACAAGCGCACCTACGGCAACCAAACTGTTTCTTCGGTAGTGTGAGCTACAAACAGAGAGTGTTGGTTGTAAATACGACGTTCCCTCGTGAGGTTACTTCCGCGCCACAGCCGCAAACACGTCAAAAGGGACACTTGTGGTATGAAAACGACTCTTGTCTGGAGATGCAGAGTGCTAACGACAGTGTGAGGAAACAGTGCAGGCTGACCAGTACATCCTCTGTACAATAACAGTCGCTGATGAATTACAGAGAGCTCGAAATAAATTCATATACTCAAAATATTACTTTATGGAGATTACAACGTGACCAAAACTTGAGATATTATTCGACAGATAGACCTCTGCATTCTGTCTAATCTCTGATGTCTGTAACAGACGACTTAGTTTCGAACAAAATGTATTGAGTGCCGTGATTATACGGATTTGAGAAACTCTTTTGGTGGTACATTCTGCGCTATATTTGTGCGGCTGCACCTGGCGAACGTGTAACGGGTGCAGAACTCATGCCGGTGTACTGTGGCAACGTGGATGCGACAATTACATCAACTGTAAGTTCTCTAATAGAACAAACGAGGATCATCAAATCAAGTGTCAGGATGGCCGAGCGGTCTAAGGCGCCAGACTCAAGGAAAAACCTTGGCTGCAGTAGCAGCTAGAGCCTTCTGGTCCTCGAATGAGGGCGTGGGTTCGAATCCCACTCCTGACACAGATTTTGTCGCTTCTCTGGAGCACCCTGTGTATCATTGAGATCCTTTGTAAAGTGCAACAGCACGATTCTGGCCGTGTTCTCCTAAGTGAAACCAAAAATTTGTATCAAACACAAGCGCACCTACGGCAACCAAACTGTTTCTTCGGTAGTGTGAGCTACAAACAGAGAGTGTTGGTTGTAAATACGACGTTCCCTCGTGAGGTTACTTCCGCGCCACAGCCGCAAACACGTCAAAAGGGACACTTGTGGTATGAAAACGACTCTTGTCTGGAGATGCAGAGTGCTAACGACAGTGTGAGGAAACAGTGCAGGCTGACCAGTACATCCTCTGTACAATAACAGTCGCTGATGAATTACAGAGAGCTCGAAATAAATTCATATACTCAAAATATTACTTTATGGAGATTACAACGTGACCAAAACTTGAGATATTATTCGACAGATAGACCTCTGCATTCTGTCTAATCTCTGATGTCCGTAACAGACGACTTAGTTTCGAACAAAATGTATTGAGTGCCGTGATTATACGGATTTGAGAAACTCTTTTGGTGGTACATTCTGCGCTATATTTGTGCGGCTGCACCTGGCGAACGTGTAACGGGTGCAGAACTCATGCCGGTGTACTGTGGCAACGTGGATGCGACAATTACATCAACTGTAAGTTCTCTAATAGAACAAACGAGGATCATCAAATCAAGTGTCAGGATGGCCGAGCGGTCTAAGGCGCCAGACTCAAGGAAAAACCTTGGCTGCAGTAGCAGCTAGAGCCTTCTGGTCCTCGAATGAGGGCGTGGGTTCGAATCCCACTCCTGACACAGATTTTGTCGCTTCTCTGGAGCACCCTGTGTATCATTGAGATCCTTTGTAAAGTGCAACAGCACGATTCTGGCCGTGTTCTCCTAAGTGAAACCAAAAATTTGTATCAAACACAAGCGCACCTACGGCAACCAAACTGTTTCTTCGGTAGTGTGAGCTACAAACAGAGAGTGTTGGTTGTAAATACGACGTTCCCTCGTGAGGTTACTTCCGCGCCACAGCCGCAAACACGTCAAAAGGGACACTTGTGGTATGAAAACGACTCTTGTCTGGAGATGCAGAGTGCTAACGACAGTGTGAGGAAACAGTGCAGGCTGACCAGTACATCCTCTGTACAATAACAGTCGCTGATGAATTACAGAGAGCTCGAAATAAATTCATATACTCAAAATATTACTTTATGGAGATTACAACGTGACCAAAACTTGAGATATTATTCGACAGATAGGCCTCTGCATTCTGTCTAATCTCTGATGTCTGTAACAGACGACTTAGTTTCGAACAAAATGTATTGAGTGCCGTGATTATACGGATTTGAGAAACTCTTTTGGTGGTACATTCTGCGCTATATTTGTGCGGCTGCACCTGGCGAACGTGTAACGGGTGCAGAACTCATGCCGGTGTACTGTGGCAACGTGGATGCGACAATTACATCAACTGTAAGTTCTCTAATAGAACAAACGAGGATCATCAAATCAAGTGTCAGGATGGCCGAGCGGTCTAAGGCGCCAGACTCAAGGAAAAACCTTGGCTGCAGTAGCAGCTAGAGCCTTCTGGTACTCGAATGAGGGCGTGGGTTCGAATCCCACTCCTGACACAGATTTTGTCGCTTCTCTGGAGCACCCTGTGTATCATTGAGATCCTTTGTAAAGTGCAACAGCACGATTCTGGCCGTGTTCTCCTAAGTGAAACCAAAAATTTGTATCAAACACAAGCGCACCTACGGCAACCAAACTGTTTCTTCGGTAGTGTGAGCTACAAACAGAGAGTGTTGGTTGTAAATACGACGTTCCCTCGTGAGGTTACTTCCGCGCCACAGCCGCAAACACGTCAAAAGGGACACTTGTGGTATGAAAACGACTCTTGTCTGGAGATGCAGAGTGCTAACGACAGTGTGAGGAAACAGTGCAGGCTGACCAGTACATCCTCTGTACAATAACAGTCGCTGATGAATTACAGAGAGCTCGAAATAAATTCATATACTCAAAATATTACTTTATGGAGATTACAACGTGACCAAAACTTGAGATATTATTCGACAGATAGACCTCTGCATTCTGTCTAATCTCTGATGTCTGTAACAGACGACTTAGTTTCGAACAAAATGTATTGAGTGCCGTGATTATACGGATTTGAGAAACTCTTTTGGTGGTACATTCTGCGCTATATTTGTGCGGCTGCACCTGGCGAACGTGTAACGGGTGCAGAACTCATGCCGGTGTACTGTGGCAACGTGGATGCGACAATTACATCAACTGTAAGTTCTCTAATAGAACAAACGAGGATCATCAAATCAAGTGTCAGGATGGCCGAGCGGTCTAAGGCGCCAGACTCAAGGAAAAACCTTGGCTGCAGTAGCAGCTAGAGCCTTCTGGTCCTCGAATGAGGGCGTGGGTTCGAATCCCACTCCTGACACAGATTTTGTCGCTTCTCTGGAGCACCCTGTGTATCATTGAGATCCTTTGTAAAGTGCAACAGCACGATTCTGGCCGTGTTCTCCTAAGTGAAACCAAAAATTTGTATCAAACACAAGCGCACCTACGGCAACCAAACTGTTTCTTCGGTAGTGTGAGCTACAAACAGAGAGTGTTGGTTGTAAATACGACGTTCCCTCGTGAGGTTACTTCCGCGCCACAGCCGCAAACACGTCAAAAGGGACACTTGTGGTATGAAAACGACTCTTGTCTGGAGATGCAGAGTGCTAACGACAGTGTGAGGAAACAGTGCAGGCTGACCAGTACATCCTCTGTACAATAACAGTCGCTGATGAATTACAGAGAGCTCGAAATAAATTCATATACTCAAAATATTACTTTATGGAGATTACAACGTGACCAAAACTTGAGATATTATTCGACAGATAGACCTCTGCATTCTGTCTAATCTCTGATGTCTGTAACAGACGACTTAGTTTCGAACAAAATGTATTGAGTGCCGTGATTATACGGATTTGAGAAACTCTTTTGGTGGTACATTCTGCGCTATATTTGTGCGGCTGCACCTCTCGAACGTGTAACGGGTGCAGAACTCATGCCGGTGTACTGTGGCAACGTGGATGCGACAATTACATCAACTGTAAGTTCTCTAATAGAACAAACGAGGATCATCAAATCAAGTGTCAGGATGGCCGAGCGGTCTAAGGCGCCAGACTCAAGGAAAAACCTTGGCTGCAGTAGCAGCTAGAGCCTTCTGGTCCTCGAATGAGGGCGTGGGTTCGAATCCCACTCCTGACACAGATTTTGTCGCTTCTCTGGAGCACCCTGTGTATCATTGAGATCCTTCGTAAAGTGCAACAGCACGATTCTGGCCGTGTTCTCCTAAGTGAAACCAAAAATTTGTATCAAACACAAGCGCACCTACGGCAACCAAACTGTTTCTTCGGTAGTGTGAGCTACAAACAGAGAGTGTTGGTTGTAAATACGACGTTCCCTCGTGAGGTTACTTCCGCGCCACAGCCGCAAACACGTCAAAAGGGACACTTGTGGTATGAAAACGACTCTTGTCTGGAGATGCAGAGTGCTAACGACAGTGTGAGGAAACAGTGCAGGCTGACCAGTACATCCTCTGTACAATAACAGTCGCTGATGAATTACAGAGAGCTCGAAATAAATTCATATACTCAAAATATTACTTTATGGAGATTACAACGTGACCAAAACTTGAGTTATTATTCGACAGATAGACCTCTGCATTCTGTCTAATCTCTGATGTCTGTAACAGACGACTTAGTTTCGAACAAAATGTATTGAGTGCCGTGATTATACGGATTTGAGAAACTCTTTTGGTGGTACATTCTGCGCTATATTTGTGCGGCTGCACCTGGCGAACGTGTAACGGGTGCAGAACTCATGCCGGTGTACTGTGGCAACGTGGATGCGACAATTACATCAACTGTAAGTTCTCTAATAGAACAAACGAGGATCATCAAATCAAGTGTCAGGATGGCCGAGCGGTCTAAGGCGCCAGACTCAAGGAAAAACCTTGGCTGCAGTAGCAGCTAGAGCCTTCTGGTCCTCGAATGAGGGCGTGGGTTCGAATCCCACTCCTGACACAGATTTTGTCGCTTCTCTGGAGCACCCTGTGTATCATTGAGATCCTTTGTAAAGTGCAACAGCACGATTCTGGCCGTGTTCTCCTAAGTGAAACCAAAAATTTGTATCAAACACAAGCGCACCTACGGCAACCAAACTGTTTCTTCGGTAGTGTGAGCTACAAACAGAGAGTGTTGGTTGTAAATACGACGTTCCCTCGTGAGGTTACTTCCGCGCCACAGCCGCAAACACGTCAAAAGGGACACTTGTGGTATGAAAACGACTCTTGTCTGGAGATGCAGAGTGCTAACGACAGTGTGAGGAAACAGTGCAGGCTGACCAGTACATCCTCTGTACAATAACAGTCGCTGATGAATTACAGAGAGCTCGAAATAAATTCATATACTCAAAATATTACTTTATGGAGATTACAACGTGACCAAAACTTGAGATATTATTCGACAGATAGACCTCTGCATTCTGTCTAATCTCTGATGTCTGTAACAGACGACTTAGTTTCGAACAAAATGTATTGAGTGCCGTGATTATACGGATTTGAGAAACTCTTTTGGTGGTACATTCTGCGCTATATTTGTGCGGCTGCACCTGGCGAACGTGTAACGGGTGCAGAACTCATGCCGGTGTACTGTGGCAACGTGGATGCGACAATTACATCAACTGTAAGTTCTCTAATAGAACAAACGAGGATCATCAAATCAAGTGTCAGGATGGCCGAGCGGTCTAAGGCGCCAGACTCAAGGAAAAACCTTGGCTGCAGTAGCAGCTAGAGCCTTCTGGTCCTCGAATGAGGGCGTGGGTTCGAATCCCACTCCTGACACAGATTTTGTCGCTTCTCTGGAGCACCCTGTGTATCATTGAGATCCTTTGTAAAGTGCAACAGCACGATTCTGGCCGTGTTCTCCTAAGTGAAACCAAAAATTTGTATCAAACACAAGCGCACCTACGGCAACCAAACTGTTTCTTCGGTAGTGTGAGCTACAAACAGAGAGTGTTGGTTGTAAATACGACGTTCCCTCGTGAGGTTACTTCCGCGCCACAGCCGCAAACACGTCAAAAGGGACACTTGTGGTATGAAAACGACTCTTGTCTGGAGATGCAGAGTGCTAACGACAGTGTGAGGAAACAGTGCAGGCTGACCAGTACATCCTCTGTACAATAACAGTCGCTGATGAATTACAGAGAGCTCGAAATAAATTCATATACTCAAAATATTACTTTATGGAGATTACAACGTGACCAAAACTTGAGATATTATTCGACAGATAGACCTCTGCATTCTGTCTAATCTCTGATGTCTGTAACAGACGACTTAGTTTCGAACAAAATGTATTGAGTGCCGTGATTATACGGATTTGAGAAACTCTTTTGGTGGTACATTCTGCGCTATATTTGTGCGGCTGCACCTGGCGAACGTGTAACGGGTGCAGAACTCATGCCGGTGTACTGTGGCAACGTGGATGCGGCAATTACATCAACTGTAAGTTCTCTAATAGAACAAACGAGGATCATCAAATCAAGTGTCAGGATGGCCGAGCGGTCTAAGGCGCCAGACTCAAGGAAAAACCTTGGCTGCAGTAGCAGCTAGAGCCTTCTGGTCCTCGAATGAGGGCGTGGGTTCGAATCCCACTCCTGACACAGATTTTGTCGCTTCTCTGGAGCACCCTGTGTATCATTGAGATCCTTTGTAAAGTGCAACAGCACGATTCTGGCCGTGTTCTCCTAAGTGAAACCAAAAATTTGTATCAAACACAAGCGCACCTACGGCAACCAAACTGTTTCTTCGGTAGTGTGAGCTACAAACAGAGAGTGTTGGTTGTAAATACGACGTTCCCTCGTGAGGTTACTTCCGCGCCACAGCCGCAAACACGTCAAAAGGGACACTTGTGGTATGAAAACGACTCTTGTCTGGAGATGCAGAGTGCTAACGACAGTGTGAGGAAACAGTGCAGGCTGACCAGTACATCCTCTGTACAATAACAGTCGCTGATGAATTACAGAGAGCTCGAAATAAATTCATATACTCAAAATATTACTTTATGGAGATTACAACGTGACCAAAACTTGAGATATTATTCGACAGATAGACCTCTGCATTCTGTCTAATCTCTGATGTCTGTAACAGACGACTTAGTTTCGAACAAAATGTATTGAGTGCCGTGATTATACGGATTTGAGAAACTCATTTGGTGGTACATTCTGCGCTATATTTGTGCGGCTGCACCTGGCGAACGTGTAACGGGTGCAGAACTCATGCCGGTGTACTGTGGCAACGTGGATGCGACAATTACATCAACTGTAAGTTCTCTAATAGAACAAACGAGGATCATCAAATCAAGTGTCAGGATGGCCGAGCGGTCTAAGGCGCCAGACTCAAGGAAAAACCTTGGCTGCAGTAGCAGCTAGAGCCTTCTGGTCCTCGAATGAGGGCGTGGGTTCGAATCCCACTCCTGACACAGATTTTGTCGCTTCTCTGGAGCACCCTGTGTATCATTGAGATCCTTTGTAAAGTGCAACAGCACAATTCTGGCCGTGTTCTCCTAAGTGAAACCAAAAATTTGTATCAAACACAAGCGCACCTACGGCAACCAAACTGTTTCTTCGGTAGTGTGAGCTACAAACAGAGAGTGTTGGTTGTAAATACGACGTTCCCTCGTGAGGTTACTTCCGCGCCACAGCCGCAAACACGTCAAAAGGGACACTTGTGGTATGAAAACGACTCTTGTCTGGAGATGCAGAGTGCTAACGACAGTGTGAGGAAACAGTGCAGGCTGACCAGTACATCCTCTGTACAATAACAGTCGCTGATGAATTACAGAGAGCTCGAAATAAATTCATATACTCAAAATATTACTTTATGGAGATTACAACGTGACCAAAACTTGAGATATTATTCGACAGATAGACCTCTGCATTCTGTCTAATCTCTGATGTCTGTAACAGACGACTTAGTTTCGAACAAAATGTATTGAGTGCCGTGATTATACGGATTTGAGAAACTCTTTTGGTGGTACATTCTGCGCTATATTTGTGCGGCTGCACCTGGCGAACGTGTAACGGGTGCAGAACTCATGCCGGTGTACTGTGGCAACGTGGATGCGACAATTACATCAACTGTAAGTTCTCTAATAGAACAAACGAGGATCATCAAATCAAGTGTCAGGATGGCCGAGCGGTCTAAGGCGCCAGACTCAAGGAAAAACCTTGGCTGCAGTAGCAGCTAGAGCCTTCTGGTCCTCGAATGAGGGCGTGGGTTCGAATCCCACTCCTGACACAGATTTTGTCGCTTCTCTGGAGCACCCTGTGTATCATTGAGATCCTTTGTAAAGTGCAACAGCACGATTCTGGCCGTGTTCTCCTAAGTGAAACCAAAAATTTGTATCAAACACAAGCGTACCTACGGCAACCAAACTGTTTCTTCGGTAGTGTGAGCTACAAACAGAGAGTGTTGGTTGTAAATACGACGTTCCCTCGTGAGGTTACTTCCGCGCCACAGCCGCAAACACGTCAAAAGGGACACTTGTGGTATGAAAACGACTCTTGTCTGGAGATGCAGAGTGCTAACGACAGTGTGAGGAAACAGTGCAGGCTGACCAGTACATCCTCTGTACAATAACAGTCGCTGATGAATTACAGAGAGCTCGAAATAAATTCATATACTCAAAATATTACTTTATGGAGATTACAACGTGACCAAAACTTGAGATATTATTCGACAGATAGACCTCTGCATTCTGTCTAATCTCTGATGTCTGTAACAGACGACTTAGTTTCGAACAAAATGTATTGAGTGCCGTGATTATACGGATTTGAGAAACTCTTTTGGTGGTACATTCTGCGCTATATTTGTGCGGCTGCACCTGGCGAACGTGTAACGGGTGCAGAACTCATGCCGGTGTACTGTGGCAACGTGGATGCGACAATTACATCAACTGTAAGTTCTCTAATAGAACAAACGAGGATCATCAAATCAAGTGTCAGGATGGCCGAGCGGTCTAAGGCGCCAGACTCAAGGAAAAACCTTGGCTGCAGTAGCAGCTAGAGCCTTCTGGTCCTCGAATGAGGGCGTGGGTTCGAATCCCACTCCTGACACAGATTTTGTCGCTTCTCTGGAACACCCTGTGTATCATTGAGATGCTTTGTAAAGTGCAACAGCACGATTCTGGCCGTGTTCTCCTAAGTGAAACCAAAAATTTGTATCAAACACAAGCGCACCTACGGCAACCAAACTGTTTCTTCGGTAGTGTGAGCTACAAACAGAGAGTGTTGGTTGTAAATACGACGTTCCCTCGTGAGATTACTTCCGCGCCACAGCCGCAAACACGTCAAAAGGGACACTTGTGGTATGAAAACGACTCTTGTCTTTAGATGCAGAGTGCTAACGACTGTGTGAGGAAACAGTGCAGGCTGACCAGTACATCCTCTGTACAATAACAGTCGCTGATGAATTACAGAGAGCTCGAAATAAATTCATATACTCAAAATATTACTTTATGGAGATTACAACGTGACCAAAACTTGAGATATTATTCGACAGATAGACCTCTGCATTCTGTCTAATCTCTGATGTCTGTAACAGACGACTTAGTTTCGAACAAAATGTATTGAGTGCCGTGATTATACGGATTTGAGAAACTCTTTTGGTGGTACATTCTGCGCTATATTTGTGCGGCTGCACCTGGCGAACGTGTAACGGGTGCAGAACTCATGCCGGTGTACTGTGGCAACGTGGATGCGACAATTACATCAACTGTAAGTCCTCTAATAGAACAAACGAGGATCATCAAATCAAGTGTCAGGATGGCCGAGCGGTCTAAGGCGCCAGACTCAAGGAAAAACCTTGGCTGCAGTAGCAGCTAGAGCCTTCTGGTCCTCGAATGAGGGCGTGGGTTCGAATCCCACTCCTGACACAGATTTTGTCGCTTCTCTGGAGCACCCTGTGTATCATTGAGATCCTTTGTAAAGTGCAACAGCACGATTCTGGCCGTGTTCTCCTAAGTGAAACCAAAAATTTGTATCAAAAACAAGCGCACCTACGGCAACCAAACTGTTTCTTCGGTAGTGTGAGCTACAAACAGAGAGTGTTGGTTGTAAATACGACGTTCCCTCGTGAGGTTACTTCCGCGCCACAGCCGCAAACACGTCAAAAGGGACACTTGTGGTATGAAAACGACTCTTGTCTGGAGTTGCAGAGTGCTAACGACAGTGTGAGGAAACAGTGCAGGCTGACCAGTACATCCTCTGTACAATAACAGTCGCTGATGAATTACAGAGAGCTCGAAATAAATTCATATACTCAAAATATTACTTTATGGAGATTACAACGTGACCAAAACTTGAGATATTATTCGACAGATAGACCTCTGCATTCTGTCTAATCTCTGATGTCTGTAACAGACGACTTAGTTTCGAACAAAATGTATTGAGTGCCGTGATTATACGGATTTGAGAAACTCTTTTGGTGGTACATTCTGCGCTATATTTGTGCGGCTGCACCTGGCGAACGTGTAACGGGTGCAGAACTCATGCCGGTGTACTGTGGCAACGTGGATGCGACAATTACATCAACTGTAAGTTCTCTAATAGAACAAACGAGGATCACCAAATCAAGTGTCAGGATGGCCGAGCGGTCTAAGGCGCCAGACTCAAGGAAAAACCTTGGCTGCAGTAGCAGCTAGAGCCTTCTGGTCCTCGAATGAGGGCGTGGGTTCGAATCCCACTCCTGACACAGATTTTGTCGCTTCTCTGGAGCACCCTGTGTATCATTGAGATCCTTTGTAAAGTGCAACAGCACGATTCTGGCCGTGTTCTCCTAAGTGAAACCAAAAATTTGTATCAAACACAAGCGCACCTACGGCAACCAAACTGTTTCTTCGGTAGTGTGAGCTACAAACAGAGAGTGTTGGTTGTAAATACGACGTTCCCTCGTGAGGTTACTTCCGCGCCACAGCCGCAAACACGTCAAAAGGGACACTTGTGGTATGAAAACGACTCTTGTCTGGAGATGCAGAGTGCTAACGACAGTGTGAGGAAACAGTGCATGCTGACCAGTACATCCTCTGTACAATAACAGTCGCTGATGAATTACAGAGAGCTCGAAATAAATTCATATACTCAAAATATTACTTTATGGAGATTACAACGTGACCAAAACTTGAGATATTATTCGACAGATAGACCTCTGCATTCTGTCTAATCTCTGATGTCTGTAACAGACGACTTAGTTTCGAACAAAATGTATTGAGTGCCGTGATTATACGGATTTGAGAAACTCTTTTGGTGGTACATTCTGCGCTATATTTGTGCGGCTGCACCTGGCGAACGTGTAACGGGTGCAGAACTCATGCCGGTGTACTGTGGCAACGTGGATGCGACAATTACATCAACTGTAAGTTCTCTAATAGAACAATCGAGGAGCATCAAATCAAGTGTCAGGATGGCCGATAGTTCCGCTTGCGACGCCGTGCAGGTGGCACGTGTTGTGCCTTCGCTCCGCAATAGCGTGTGCAAGCCGTGACTACTTTCGTTGTTTACGTTGTTTGCTAGATTTGCTGTCTTGTGTTTCCGTCACTTCACTTCGCTTTTAGTGTTTTGTGTCGTTCTGTGTTAGCGGTCTCGACCGTTTAATAAGTGGATATGTCGTCCAGGTTGTTCCCAAGGAAATGTACTATGTGTTTCGAATTTGACAAGTCTACACGTCATGTTCAACCGAGTTCCATGGAAGTTCACGATTTCATAGTGGATGTCATTGGTATTACGTCTGACCAGGTTCATACTGCCTATTACGACACAGATCTCTACTGTTTCTTCGTCAAGTTGTTAAACCCTGTGTTACTTTAGAGGATTCTGTTAAAACATGGTAGCAGAGCTGAGTTCCGTCATCGTGACGCCTCGGTGAGTACTGTTCTCATATCCAATGCTGATGTAGAATATAAAAATGTCCGTGTGTACAACCTGCCGCCGGAAGTTGAAAACTGTTATTTACGTGAGATTTTGACGAAGTATGGGGAGGTCAAGCAAATCCGTAACGAACGTTGGTCTAGCCAACATCGGTTACAGTGTTTTAGTGGCGTCCGGTCAGTCGAAATGCACGTCAAGCAAGATATCCCCTCCCATCTTATTGTTTGTGGGTATAAAGTGCATGTCACGTACAGTGGGCAACCAGGCACATGCTTTATTTGTAACGAAACTGGCCACTTGCGTACGAACTGCCCTAAACGTGTCTTTGTTCTCAAAAGTACTTTGGAACAGCGTAGAAAATTGACATTGGCCGATCTTGTTAGGGAGGCCCCAATCACGGCCTTCGAACGCCCTAGTGATAGTGAAATATTGCCCCCGGAGCCTGGTTTGCCTGTTGCCGACTTTCCACCCTTTCCTTCAAAACTGGTTACAGATCCGCCTGCTTCCAAATCTGACGTGCAGCTGCTGAGCCACAAACGGCGACGAACGTGTGATGATGATAGTCCGGACGAAGATCTCCAGGACTTAGAACATGACGTCCCGAAAGAGATGCCGGTTACGGTTACTAACTCACGTTTTTCTGAACCGTCGCACGCAGCTGTCGACGTTGCGGCTATTGACGTCATTCCGAGTGACGTACAGGCAGCTTTGGCATCACAACAGCCGAGCCCGCCGCCTGAAGTCGCGACGTCACCACAGGACGAATCACAACAAGCGCGTGCTCCCGATAAGCATAACGGGGAAGGCAGTATTTGTGTACAAACTGAAGGAAGTCAAAGTCCGTCTACAAACAAACACGAAGTTCGTGCTAGTGACAACAAACAAACTTGTCCACCTTCTGAGTCAGTTCTTTCTGCAGATCAGATGGCTGAGGCGTCACATCACGTTATGGACTGCGAAGTCACTCAGGACCCTCCCACGCCTCCGTCTGCCGATGTGTTCCCTAGCAGAGCACGTAGTAGGACCAAAGTTCAACCGAACGTCAACGCAGTACGGAAGAAAAACAAACCCAACGATACCCAAGTGACTGTTCGTGATCCTCCCGACAATGCAGACCATTCCGAAGTTTCTATGCCCTTGTAATGCGACCAGTGTTGTTTAGTGACCCTTTCCGTACCTCACTGTACTAATGGCACAAGCGTACAAATTCGTCTCCCTGAACATAAATAAGATTCGATCTGATCTCAAAATTGCGGCCCTACAGCAGTTTCTATACGAATCTGACGCTGATATTGTGTTGTTACAGGAAGTTACTGTTTTGAATCTCTTCATCTCTGGTTTTAAAACCATATCAAACGTTGCTCCTGAGGAAAGTACAGGTACCGCACTTTTAATACGGGAAGGTATTCCAGTTGGGGAGATCGAGTTTTTAGATTCCGGTCGAGGAGTGGGCCGTAAAATTTTTGATGTCACCCTTGTTAACTTATATGCCCCGTCAGGCAACAGCAACAAATTCGAACGGTCACGTTTTTATAAGGAGGATGTTACGTATCTGTTGCGGGGAAGTCCTCAAAACCTGATAATAGGAGGTGACTTTAACTGTGTTCTACGTAAAAACGATCAGTCCCCTAATTTTAACTACTGTAAAGAACTGCACGAGCTCGTTAAGAATATTAAGCTGAAAGATGCTTGGGAACTGAAGTATCCTACTTTAGTTAAATTCACTTTTTTCACCGTTACTTCATGCAGCCGTCTGGATAGAATTTATCTATCGGACTGTATCAGTGACCGACTCCTAGCGGTTGACGTAATCCCGGCTAGTTTTACCGACCATTGCGCTGTTGCGGCAACAGTTCACTTAAATCGACAGCCTACCAAATTATTTCGTTCCCCGTGGATGTTAAACATATCGCATCTGGCGGACGCTGAATTATTTGACGTTATCAGACATGTGTGGGAAACTTGTTTGCGTTCCATCACTTTTTATCCGACTAAAGCGATGTGGTGGACCACTGTTGCCAAACCAAAGCTTCGAAAAAGTCTCATTTATTATAGTGCTCAGAAAGCACGCGCCTGCAAGAAGACCTTTGAGTTTTACTACACTGTGTTGCGACAATTGTATGATTCATCCACTGCGACCAACACTAACTTTCCATCAATTCAACGTGTCAAGGCTAAACTTGTCAGCTTGAAGCGTCAACAATTGGAAGGTCTGAAAGTTAAATCCAAACCTAAATCTGTTTTAGCCGACGAAATGACATCTATGTACCATTTATTCAAACATTTATCACGCCGCCGCCGGGCGTTCATTGATGTTTTGGAAAGAGATAATGGGGAATTACTCTCTACTCAAGCGGCCATTATTAGTGAAATTCACCAACATTTCCAACGACTGTATTCCAGTGAGATTGTCAATGTACCTGCTGTCAGTGCAGTGGTCAATGTTTTTGATAGGGCGATTAGTCCTGCTGACAATGTCGACTTTTTATCGGATTTCACTCCCGAGGAAGTTTTAGCCTTGATCTCCAAGTCGCCTTCCTTTAAATCGCCTGGTCCTGATGGTTTGCCCAAGGAATTTTATACCAAATTCTGGAATGTCCTTGGTGGTACTTTTACTGAAATTGTTAATGAAGTCATGAGTGGTGGTCCTCTTCCTGCCGACTTGAAAGTGGGTAGAATTGTTTTAGTCCCGAAGAGAACTGGTCACAAACGAGTTGATAATCTCCGTCCAATCACATTATTGAACTTTGATTATAAAACGATTGCCCGAGCGATTAATAGCAGAATGACCCCCATCCTTGGGAAAGTTATTCATTCACATCAGTCTTGCCTTCCAGGGAGATCCATTATGACTCCGGTTGCAGAGTACAGAGACGTTATTTCAGTAGCGGCCGTAACCAACATCAAATGTGCTTTCCTTTTTCTTGACTTTTGCAAAGCTTTTGACCGCGTTAGTCATCACTATTTAGAACGCATCCTGCAACGAATTGGACTCGAAGAACGAGCTGTGGCAGTCATTCGGCATATGATAACAGACATTACTGCTAGGATCACCGTTAACGGTCAGCTGACACAAGCTGTTGGTATACGGCGAGGTGTACCGCAAGGCAGTCCGTTGTCGATGTCGCTCTTTGTTTTGTCGCTCGAGCCATTTCTGAAGAGATTGTGTATCACATTAAGTGGCCTTTCTGTCTTAGGGAGCAATCTTACTGTGAGGGCTTACGCCGATGATGTTGCTGTTATCCTACGTCATGAGTCTGAAGTGGCCCAATTGCGGGCTGAGATTGATACTTACAGCATTGCTTCTGGGGCGAAACTCAGTGAGGGTAAATGTAAGGTTCTACGCTTACGGGGCTTCGAATCTCTTGCTATACCGTGGGCGCAGATCGTCGAACAACATGTTGCTCTGGGAATCATCATCGATAGGTGTCCCTTACGTATGGCAGCTAAAAACTGGAAACTTACTGCCAATCGAATACAGGGAGCTATAGTGGAAAACACATGGCGATCGACAAATATCCTCCAGAAGATCAGGATTTTGAATACATACATACTCTGTAAAGCTTATTATGTCGCTCAGGTGTTCCCTCTTCCCAAAATGCAAGCCCATAAGATCATGCGTTTGTCCAGCAGGTTTGTGTGGCTCGGTCATATTTTTAAGTTAACCTATACCACACTGTCTAAGTCAGTGCAAGCTGGGGGCCTGCAACTCAATGATATCCGTCGAAAGGCGACAGCACTCTATATAAAACGAACAACTGCGATAATTACCACGATGCCCCATACTATCACATCGAAGCAGTTTCGCATTGTTCGCCCTAAATGTATGAAACCGAAAATTGACATCGGGAAACTCAACTTTCAATTGCAACATGTCGGTGTTTATTACCTCGAAATTAGTTACTTAGGTGACAGTGTTTTCACAAGTCCTTGTCTCACGACAGTGTTCTTACTTGCTCAGTGGCAGAAGTACGAAGCTCCAACTACAATTGAAATGCACTACCCAAGAATCGTCTGGACGGCAGTGTGGACCAATATTACTCTAAAAATTCATTCCTCCGATGTGATTTCCGCCTGGTATAAAGTTGTCCACAATCTTGTTCCAACCAACGAAAAACTCAACCGCATTGGCTTAAGTGCTACTGACAACTGCCTCAAATGTGGATTCGTTGACACTCTGAGGCACAGGTTTACTTGCTGCGGGCATCAGTTCAACTGGCATTGGGTGCGGAAACGATTGGCGCTGCTCACACGTAGCACTGAAAGTCTTTATACAACTGATATCCTCCTGTGGCCTGATACACGGTATTACCCCACAACGAAAAACAATACTGTTATGTGGATGCTGGGTCATTTTGTCAATTACGTCATCACTAACCACGGAGAAGACAATATTACTGCCTTTACTGCTTATATGGAAACGGCATATTGGCGAAGAAACCAGTTCCCGCACATTAAAAGGGATTTTGGAAACATGTTAAAAATACTGTTTGAGAAACAGGGAATTGGGTGATTCTAAAGTCAATCCGCCATTACTGTTAACATTTCCACGGTGAAGTTCCCAAGTACAAGCGAACACTGAATACTATTTTCGTTATCGTTTCACCTATGGCGCTTGAAGAACCTGAAGTTTTCTTTTCTTTCTTATTCCTCATTATTTGTTTTTTGCGGGAAGAGACATTTTTTTTTCCCTTGTTTTGAGAGAGATTTCTATTTTTCGTTGCACTTATATTACAAAGAAGACGAGGCAATGAACTCCTTGTAATCCGGAAGAACCAGTATTCTTTTTGTGTACTGTTGTACGACGCCAGTGAATCTGGAGACTTTGATTTCTTTTGACTATAGCTGATGAAGCTCGCCAAGGTCGGCATTCATGGAGAGCGCAAGGAGGGCTGTAAGGGGAGAAGGGAGGCCCTATTAAAAAAAAAAAAAAAAAAAAAAAAAAAAAAAAAAAAAAAAAAAAAAAAAAAAAAAGCGGTCTAAGGCGCCAGACTCAAGGAAAAACCTTGGCTGCAGTAGCAGCTAGAGCCTTCTGGTCCTCGAATGAGGGCGTGGGTTCGAATCCCACTCCTGACACAGATTTTGTCGCTTCTCTGGAGCACCCTGTGTATCATTGAGATCCTTTGTAAAGTGCAACAGCACGATTCTGGCCGTGTTCTCCTAAGTGAAACCAAAAATTTGTATCAAACACAAGCGCACCTACGGCAACCAAACTGTTTCTTCGGTAGTGTGAGCTACAAACAGAGAGTGTTGGTTGTAAATACGACGTTCCCTCGTGAGGTTACTTCCGCGCCACAGCCGCAAACACGTCAAAAGGGACACTTGTGGTATGAAAACGACTCTTGTCTGGAGATGCAGAGTGCTAACGACAGTGTGAGGAAACAGTGCAGGCTGACCAGTACATCCTCTGTACAATAACAGTCGCTGATGAATTACAGAGAGCTCGAAATAAATTCATATACTCAAAATATTACTTTATGGAGATTACAACGTGACCAAAACTTGAGATATTATTCGACAGATAGACCTCTGCATTCTGTCTAATCTCTGATGTCTGTAACAGACGACTTAGTTTCGAACAAAATGTATTGAGTGCCGTGATTATACGGATTTGAGAAACTCTTTTGGTGGTACATTCTGCGCTATATTTGTGCGGCTGCACCTGGCGAACGTGTAACGGGTGCAGAACTCATGCCGGTGTACTGTGGCAACGTGGATGCGACAATTACATCAACTGTAAGTTCTCTAATAGAACAAACGAGGATCATCAAATCAAGTGTCAGGATGGCCGAGCGGTCTAAGGCGCCAGACTCAAGGAAAAACCTTGGCTGCAGTAGCAGCTAGAGCCTTCTGGTCCTCGAATGAGGGCGTGGGTTCGAATCCCACTCCTGACACAGATTTTGTCGCTTCTCTGGAGCACCCTGTGTATCATTGAGATCCTTTGTAAAGTGCAACAGCACGATTCTGGCCGTGTTCTCCTAAGTGAAACCAAAAATTTGTATCAAACACAAGCGCACCTACGGCAACCAAACTGTTTCTTCGGTAGTGTGAGCTACAAACAGGGAGTGTTGGTTGTAAATACGACGTTCCCTCGTGAGGTTACTTCCGCGCCACAGCCGCAAACACGTCAAAAGGGACACTTGTGGTATGAAAACGACTCTTGTCTGGAGATGCAGAGTGCTAACGACAGTGTGAGGAAACAGTGCAGGCTGACCAGTACATCCTCTGTACAATAACAGTCGCTGATGAATTACAGAGAGCTCGAAATAAATTCATATACTCAAAATATTACTTTATGGAGATTACAACGTGACCAAAACTTGAGATATTATTCGACAGATAGACCTCTGCATTCTGTCTAATCTCTGATGTCTGTAACAGACGACTTAGTTTCGAACAAAATGTATTGAGTGCCGTGATTATACGGATTTGAGAAACTCTTTTGGTGGTACATTCTGCGCTATATTTGTGCGGCTGCACCTGGCGAACGTGTAACGGGTGCAGAACTCATGCCGGTGTACTGTGGCAACCTGGATGCGACAATTACATCAACTGTAAGTTCTCTAATAGAACAAACGAGGATCACCAAATCAAGTGTCAGGATGGCCGATTTTGAGTTCCGCTTGAGACGCGACAGCGATCGGACGTGCTGTGTATTCGATCCGCCGTTTCCCTCGGGTTGTGACTATTTACCTTCTGTGTGTGACGTTTCTTTGTCTTCTTTTCTTCGTTGTTTCGTCGACTTAGTGTTTGTGTTGTGTCTTGTGTTGCCTAGCGGCTTTTGCCGCATTAATTAAGTGTTATGGCTTCCCGGTTGTTTCCGCGGAAGTGTACTCTCAGTTTTCAGTTTAACAAGGCCACCAGGAATGTTCAACCAACTTCGTTGGAAATTCACGAATGGATTGTGGATACGATTGGCATTACATCGGACCAGGTACATACGGCGTATTTTGACACAGAACTTTACTGCTTTTTTGTGAAATTGTTGAACCCGGTTTTGCTAGATAAGATTTTACTTAAACATGGTGAGCAAGTGTCGTTCCGTCATAGAGATGGTTCTGTTAGCAGTGTTACTGTTTCAAATGCGGAAATTACGTATACCACAGTTCGGGTTTATAATTTACCCCCTGAAGTTGAAAACAGTTATCTCGAGGAAGCTTTGCTTGGTTATGGTACCGTTCGATCAATTCGACATGAACGTTGGTCTGCACAACATAAGCTACAATGTTATAATGGTATCAGATCGGTTGAAATGCATATTAAGTCGAATATACCGTCCCATCTGGTTGTATGTGGTTATCGTGTTCATCTTACTTATGAGGGGCAAGTTGGTACGTGTTTTCTATGTAATGAAAATGGTCATGTTCGTGCTAATTGCCCTAAGCGGGTGTTTGTGCTTAAAAATGGGCTAGCACAACGCCGCAAATTAACGGTTGCCGATCTTGTGCCAGCAGCTTCCTCCACTGTCTCGTGTCAGCCTCCTGCAGTAGATTGTTCACAACGGGTGACACCTTCCTCTGATGCAGGTTTTCCCCCGTTACCCACTCGCCCAGATGTATCGGCTGCTTCTACACCGATCCCGTCTGTTTCCAATAACAAACGCCGTCGTGCTAGTGATACCGGTAGCACTGATGACGAAGCTGCTGTTTCGCAGCCGGTTAGCGAATCTGACGAGAGAATTCCGGAATCTCCCTTGCTTGTTTTGGATTCTGTTCCCACTGTGTCTCCTGCTTTGCCTGATGACGTCAAACCTGGTGCCACGCTGTCGGCGCAAGAGCCCCAACATTCGGTCGAGGTGGTGTTGACATCCCTCCCGACACAGGCATCACAACATGTTGACGACACTTCGGTGCAGACAGCTGTTTGTCGGAAAATCGCTTCTAGAACTGCGCGCTCCGCTTCAGCGGATTCCAAACCTATCTCTCCACCTCCTACACTTCCAATACCTACACCTTCTGATGCCGGTGCCGATGTTCCTGATGCAGTTTTCCCCTTGCTTGTTCCTTCTTCAGATTCCTCTCGCCCTGCTAATCCTTCGGATGCCTTGGTTGACGTGCCTGATCTCGAACCCCCCACTCCACCTGCTCTTGACTCTGGTGTGCATCAGATACGCCGTCGGGTGAAAGTGCCCCCCAATCTTCACGCGGTGCGGAAAAAACACAAGCATGCAAAGGATGACTCTGATTCCGTTGATTCCGGGCAATCACCCTCTGCCATGTCTGATGTTGATGATCTGGATGTAGTTGCTTCTAATGTGGTGTAATTAGGGTTCATTTTCCCTTTTGTTTTGTTGATGTTGCAGGCGTACACGTTTATTACCTTAAATATAAATAGCATTCAATCTGCTCTGAAGTTAGCGTCTCTGCAGCAGTTCATTTATGACTCTGCAGCTGATGTTGTTTTCCTGCAGGAAGTCTCCGTTGCACACCTGTTTGTTCCTGGCTTTCGCACTATTATAAATTTTGCGCCTGAGTTTTCCACAGGTACTGCCTTACTAATTCGTGACGGTATCCCCGTTACCGAAATTGAGCTCTTAGACTCGGGAAGGGGTATTGGTTGTCGGTTATTTGACACAACCTTGGTTAATATTTACGCCCCCTCTGGTTCCAGCAAACGGCAGGAAAGGTCTCGTTTTTATAAAGAGGATCTGATTTATCTTTTACGCAAAAATCCTGCGACTTTGATATTGGGGGGTGATTTTAATTGTGTATTACAAGCTAAGGACCAATCCCCTCATTTTAATTATTGTTTCGAGCTACATTCTCTTGTACGTCAACTACGACTACGCGATGCGTGGGAGGTTAAACACCCCACTTTAGTTAAATTTACATTTTTTACTGCCACGTCAAGTAGTCGCCTGGACCGATTGTATATTTCTGATCCCCTTAGTGTTTCTGTTTTAAATGTAGATGTAATTCCAGCCAGTTTTACGGATCATTGTGCCCTTGCGGTTATAATTAATTTGGAACGTCAGCCTCTTAAACTTTATCGGCCACTGTGGAAATTAAATGTCTCCTTGCTCGATGACCCTGACATCGAACCTCTAATACAGACGGCGTGGGACATGTGTTTACGTTCTCTGCGATACTATCCGTCTAAGCTTCACTGGTGGATCCACTGTGCGAAGCCAAAACTACGTCGCACTTTAATGTCCTACAGTTATAATAGAGCGCGAGATCTGAAACTGACTTTTGAGTATTATTATTCGGTGCTTCGCGAACTTTATGATACTCCTCGAATGACATGTGCCCACATTTCTGAGGTTCGGAAAATTAAAGCCAAGCTCCTTAGTATTAAACGGCTTCAGATGGAAGGATTGAAGATTAAATCTAAGCCGCCGTCCACCTTAGCACATGAAATGACTTCCATGTACCATCTGTTTCGTCACCACAAGAACCGTCGACGTGTATTGATTGACGGCCTTATGGCAGCTGATGGTCGCCGGCTTACCTTACAGAATCAAATAACCCATGAACTTACCTGCTACTATGAGACCTTATATGCTGTGGCTGATTCTGATCCGCTTGATGGTGACGAGATTTCAACTGCTATCCCATCAGTTTTAACAGAGGACCATAATATGGAATTTTTAGCTCCTTTTACTGCAGACGAAATTTCAGCTTTCATTGCTTGTTCACCATCTCACAAATCTCCTGGTCCGGATGGCCTTCCTAAGGAGTTTTTTGTTCGCTTTTGGACTATTATAGGGCCGGTTTTTACGGATATAGTAAATGAAATTTTGAATGGTGGCACAATTCCAGCCGATTTCAAGAGAGGTACGGTTGTCCTGATACCGAAATCTGCTGGTTTGAAGACAGCTAGTGACTTTCGTCCTTTAACCCTTTTAAATTTTGATTATAAGACGGCTGCTAGGGCTGTTAATGCACGTCTATCCCTCTTGCTTACACCTGTGATAACTCCTTGTCAAAGCTGCTTTCCGGGGCGCTCCATCTTGACGCCTCTGGCGGGGTATCGTGATATTGTGTCGATTGTTGCTGTCACCAATATTTCCTGTGCGCTTTTATTTGTTGATTTTAGTAAGGCTTTTGATCGTGTGTCCCATTCGTTTTTAGAGCTTCTGCTGCGCCGACTCGGTTTTAATGAAAAGGCGCTGCTGGTTCTTAAGAATATGACGACTGGCATTTCTGCTAAGATTGACATTAATGGACAGCTGACGAAGGTCATTGATATTAAACGTGGCGTCCCGCAAGGTAGCCCTTTATCCATGACCCTTTATGCTCTCTCCCTTCAACCACTCCTCACACGTCTCAACTCGACACTTCGTGGTCTTACGATCTCTGGGGTTACCCAGACAGCAACAGCTTATGCTGATGATTTGGTTGTTTTACTTCGTTCCTCCGCAGAAGTGCCGCCGTTGAAAATGGAACTGGATAAATTTTCTGCGGCCTCAGGTTCTCGTATCAACCCCCGTAAAAGCAAACTCCTGAATTTGCGGGGCTTTGAACGTGTGGTTGTTCCGTGGGTTACGGCTGTTGAACATCATACACATTTAGGTATCTATCTTGAACGGTGTCCTCTTCGTATGGCTGCGAAAAATTGGCAAGTGGCCATTTCCAAGCTTCAAGGTGTTTTATTCGAACACTCATGGCGTTCGATACCGATACTGCAAAAAAAGCATGTATTAGACACTTATGTTTTATGTAAAGTATATTACGTTGCTCAGTTGTTTCCGCTTCCCAGAATGTAGGGTGCAAAAATGGTCCAGCTTATTAACAGATATATTTGGCGGGGGCACATTTTTAAATTACGTTGTGATGTTCTTACGAAGCCGCGACTTGAGGGCGGCTTGTCGTTCACCGATGTCCGTGTCAAGGCTGCTGCCCTTTATGTTAAGCGCACCCTCCATCTTTTATTTTCTGAGTCCCCGACTGTTACTTCGCGATTATTCCATGTCGTTCGTCCTGCGAGCTTGTCACCGCCTATTAACGTAGGGCCTCTAAATGCGAAGCTACGGCATGTTCGGGACTTCTACATTGAGATTAGTTATCTGGATCTCCACTTACAACGTAGTCCTGTTTTTACTACGCGAACACTGCTTGACAAATGGCACAGGTCTTCTTCTTCCATCCCGATTGTTTTACAATATCCCCGTTTTCATTGGCGTCACATATGGACGAATATCAGCTTACCCGTTCATTCCGCAGCTGTTGCCTCCCTATGGTATAAGGTAGTTAATCAGCTGATTCCTACGAACGAACGACTTCATCGTATAGGTTTAAGTGTCACTCCGCTTTGTCAAACGTGTGGTTGTATTGATACACTCCCACACCGATTTACCTGCGCTGACCGTCTTCGCATGTGGTACTGGCTGCGCCGACAATTGGCGTTACTCACCAGAAGCTCGGAATCAGCTTTTAAAACTGATATTCTCTGCTGGCCGGACACGGTTTTTTATCCCCGGACAAAGAACAACACCATTATGTGGCTTCTTGGCCGTTACATTTTTGCAGTGGTTGATGGTGATGGTATTTCCGATTTTATTTCGTTTACTGGTTACATGCTTCATGAGTACTGGACGCAACAATCTTTCCCACATCTTAAGAGGGACTTTGCGAATATGCTCAGTATTGTTTTCGAAAAGCAGGGGATTGGTTAAGTTTCCACTTCTATTGCTCGCTCCTGCGCCAGTTGCATTAATGGCGCCGGTATAGGGGGATACTGATCTCACTTCATGATAGGGGAGACATTCACGCTAGCTCTTAGTTACTTTGCCTTCCTGCCAAGCTTTCACCTGTTTAGTTAGACAACGCATAAATAAGCCCCGTGTCCACATATCAGTATCATGCGACTCCGAACCAAAGACAATTACTACGTACTGGTGCCACTGTGCTTCAGTGCAGGGAGGAGGAGACGTCATGGCCAGGCCTCGGGATTCGACCCCTGCCCAACGCGCCTCCACCGAGCTGCACTGGGTCATTAAAATGGTTTAACACAAAGACAAAAAAAATGGATAAAAAAAAATGGATAAGGCATGAAAAAAAAAAAAAAAAAAGTGGTTAAGGCGTGTGACTAGAAATCAGATTCCCTCTGGGAGCGTAGGTTCGAGTCCTACCGACTGCGTTTCTTTTTTGTGTCAAGAGGTGAAGAACATCTCCAACGGAACCGTGAAATGAGCGAATACGTGGGAAACACTGCATTCGAGACGCTTGTAAATTTTACAATTGTCCAGTGAGTGTCGACAAAACACGTAGCTCCTCTGCTGTAACATATGAGACGTACAAACTGCTGCAATTTGACTTTACATCGTGTGTCAGCTTTCTTCGATAGTCTGTTACGAGCCTAGCGTGATGAGTTTATAGACAGCAGTCAGACGATGTTTAAATAGTAACAGCTCCACGCAACGATTACCCAAAAGTAAGGGACATGAGGCAATGTGTCAGTATGCGTAGTGGGAGGGGTGAACACATAATGTGAGCCCGGATAGCTCAGTCCGTAGAGCATTAGGCTTTTAACCTAAGGGTCCAGGGTTCAAGTCCCTGTTCGGGCGGAAATTTTAATACTTTGGTAGCCGCACGTCTAGTAGCGGTGTAAGCACTACGGAAAAGAATGCAGCTACGCCGTTTCCTGGCACTGCAGTGCTTTAAACGGTACCAGTTGCACGTGTCGGGAGGGTCTTGCGCTACTGGCAGTCGTGGCCGAGTGGTTCATTCGAGTCGCAGCCACGGTGCGGGACGGACGTGTGGCGGCAGCGCTGGCGCATTGGTGTAAACAACGGCTTTGGCGCTGGTACAAGGTCTGTTTTGTATCGTTTCTTTCGTTCTTGCGACTTGTGTAGCATTTCTTTGAAGACAGAATGAATACGGTTAATGTTTTGAGGAAAGATACGATCAAATTTGCATTTGACAGAAACTTTGTGAGACCGAAAGCGTTTGAGATTAAGCAGTGGTTTATGGAAAAAGTACAGATTTCTGTTGATGATGTTGTTGGAAAAAAAAAAAAAAATAAAAAAAAAAAAGCGGTCTAAGGCGCCAGACTCAAGGAAAAACCTTGGCTGCAGTAGCAGCTAGAGCCTTCTGGTCCTCGAATGAGGGCGTGGGTTCGAATCCCACTCCTGACACAGATTTTGTCGCTTCTCTGGAGCACCCTGTGTATCATTGAGATCCTTTGTAAAGTGCAACAGCACGATTCTGGTCGTGTTCTCCTAAGTGAAACCAAAAATTTGTATCAAACACAAGCGCACCTACGGCAACCAAACTGTTTCTTCGGTAGTGTGAGCTACAAACAGAGAGTGTTGGTTGTAAATACGACGTTCCCTCGTGAGGTTACTTCCGCGCCACAGCCGCAAACACGTCAAAAGGGACACTTGTGGTATGAAAACGACTCTTGTCTGGAGATGCAGAGTGCTAACGACAGTGTGAGGAAACAGTGCAGGCTGACCAGTACATCCTCTGTACAATAACAGTCGCTGATGAATTACAGAGAGCTCGAAATAAATTCATATACTCAAAATATTACTTTATGGAGATTACAACGTGACCAAAACTTGAGATATTATTCGACAGATAGACCTCTGCATTCTGTCTAATCTCTGATGTCTGTAACAGACGACTTAGTTTCGAACAAAATGTATTGAGTGCCGTGATTATACGGATTTGAGAAACTCTTTTGGTGGTACATTCTGCGCTATATTTGTGCGGCTGCACCTGGCGAACGTGTAACGGGTGCAGAACTCATGCCGGTGTACTGTGGCAACGTGGATGCGACAATTACATCAACTGTAAGTTCTCTAATAGAACAAACGAGGATCATCAAATCAAGTGTCAGGATGGCCGAGCGGTCTAAGGCGCCAGTCTGCCTTCGGCAGGGCAACAGAGCGGACGCGTACGTGTTGACTTCGTGCGGCGCGCGAGCTCGCCTTGTTTACTTTCCGACGGCCGTTGCTTAAGTGCCGGCTTACCTTGTACGATCCATGGCGAACCGTTACCGTAAATCAACACTCCGATTTACTTTCCGCAACGATTATGCCCGACCCAAAGCACTTGAGGTGGAGCGTTTTCTGCGAGAGGAAGTGAAGATCCCGGCGACCGATATTATAGGCATACATTTGTCCATCGTGAGCAGCACGGTCTATGTGAAAATCATTAACGACGCGGCGTGCGAACGCATACTATGTGAGACCAAACAGGGGCTCCGCTTCTGTCACGCTGATGGCAATGTGGGAGAGGTAACCGTCGACCACGCAGGCTTAGGTATGCGAACGATACGCATTTTCGAATTGCCATTCGAACTTCCAGCTGAGGAAGTCGTCGCGGCACTACGCCCATACGGCACAGTCCACGGCCACACTGCGGAGAAGTGGACACAGTTTCGGACGTATCCTGTCCTAAACGGGGTCCGACAGGTCACCATAGATCTCCGAAGCCACGTCCCGTCCTACTTACAGATCGGCGGATGCCGTGCCATAATTATATACGATGGCCAGCCTCGGACCTGTTCCGGGTGCGGCAAAGAAGGCCACCTTAGATCCGAATGCCTACAACGGCGTATTACGCAACTTCCAGCTGCCGAAAAACCACCCACGTCGCAACCTACAGTGCTACCGGTGACCTATGCCGCTGCTCTGGCTTCTCCTACCGCTTTGCAACGTCGCCCGGTCACCGCAAACGACGCCACCAACGAGCCCGACCAGACACTGACGGAGAGCGCCTCGGACGACCTGCCGCCTCGGCCGGCCATTGACGCCGCTCCGAAGATGCCGACGCAACCAGACGCTGACCCTGATCTCGGAAACACGATGGAGATCGACTCGCTCATCGTTCCTACAGCGGCCTTTCTGCCAGAACGACGTGACTCCCTTCCGTCGTCGGACACGGAGGGTCGCACAAGGAAACAACGTTCCCCGAAACGTCGCAAGCGAAGACGTCGCACCGTTTCCGGCCAAGAGGAGACGTTACAAGTCGAGGAGGACGTACCCGTCGACCAGCACGAAGCCTCAGAACCCGCTACTGCTGACGAAGACGTCATGAGCGCGGAGACATCTATCGGTGTGCCTGCGCCCCGTGCTGACGCTGAACTAAATCATGAACGTCTCACAGGCGACACGACACAACGCACAATTACAACATCTTCTGAAGACAAAATGGACGATACACCAGTTTCCGCTTCCACGGCGTGGCACGAGGAGGAGGTCACGGAGCAGGAGCCGTTACGGGACCCTGCGCCGTCACGGCCGCACCACTAATCATACTCTCCCCAGACTCCCCTGCGGCCCAGCGGGATAACGTTCCGCTGCGACGCCCACACCCTTGCGCGGACGGCGGAGTGGACCAGCCACCAGCAATCCGACACCAGGCCTACCGGATAGCAACCATCAACACCAACAACATCCGTTCCAGGGTGAAAATCCGCCTTATGCAGGAGATGTTCTGGGCTTCGGATATTGATTTCGCCCTTCTGCAGGAAGTTCACTTGGCTAGTCTCCCGGATATTAATGGCTATACCGCCCACGCCTCCGCGAGTGATCCTATGGGCCGCGGGGTGGCCATCTACGTCCGCCACGGGATTTCTGTGACCGATGTCGCCTTCCTTCCATCAGCTCGGGGCATGGCACTCACTGCCATGGGGACACGCATCATTAATGTCTACGCTCCCTCAGGCACCGAACGACGGCATGAAAGAGCCCAGTTTTATTCCGAGGAAATCGCTCCCCTGTTTTTAGGGCGTTATGACCATTGCCTACTAGGAGGTGACTTTAACAGCGTTCTGCATCCTCAAGATCAGATCCCCCACTATACTACATGCCAGGAGCTACGTATAGTGGTGCGAGACCTCCTGCTTCACGATACCTGGGAAGTACAACACGGCGACCTTTCTGGCCATACCTTTCTTACAAGTCATTCCGCAAGCCGACTAGACAGGATATATGTCTCACCAACTCTTAGATCTGCGATACGGGGCGCCGAACGCTGGCCGCTGGCCTTTTCCGACCATTGCGCTTACATCTGTACGGTCCTCCTTCCGCCGCAATCAGTATGGCGCAGCCGTGCGCCATGGAAACTCAATACCTCACACTTGCATGACCAGGCGTGTCGCCAACAAGTCACTGACACGTGGACAGCCTGCGAACGATGCCTTCCCCGCTACCGTTCGACATTGACATGGTGGTTGGACTGCGCCAAGCCGGCGATCCGGAGGACACTGATGAGATACGGGAAGGACATGGCCGACTGGCATCGCACCACTGTTGACTTCTATTACGCGATTCTCCGAGATCTGGATGCTCAACCGCCAACCCCGGACAACCAGTTGGAACGGCAAAGAGCTAAGGCGAAGATAATTGCGCTGGCACGCCGGAAATTGCAAGGGGTCGTGATACGGACGCGGCGCCACGATCACGCGGATTTAGAAATTCCATCCATGCATGATATAGTGTCCGACAACCGAAGGCGTCGTCGGCAGATCATCAGCACTTTGACAACGCCTCATGGAACGCAGGTGACCACTCAGAATGACATCGTCCGCGCATTCGTCGAGCACTACCGTCGTACTTATAGTGATGACGACTCTGAAACTGCAGCAGACGACTCCATTTTGAATTACGTCACGCGCACCCTCCCCCACACGGAGGCGGATGCTTTGACAGTGGCGGTCACGCTAGACGAAGTCAACAACGCAATCGCCAAAGGTGCAGTCAACAGATCGCCCGGCATTGACGGCTTACCGATTGAGTTTTACCGTACCTTTCGGGACCTCATGGCCCCACGGTGGACGACTATGTATCAAGAACTGATAACATCTGACCAAGCAATCCCACCCGCCTTTGCTGAGGGCATCATTATACCAGTCCACAAACCAGCCCGTGGTTCGATGGTCACGAGTTACAGACCGCTCACCCTCCTCAATGCCGATTACAAGATTTTCGCGCGCTTACTGGCAATGCGGCTCCGAACTACACTCCCTCATATCCTCTCGCCAGAACAAACGACGCCTGGCGGACAGATTAACATAGAGACTGCCACAGGGGAATGCCGCGACTTAATTGCGATAGCGGCGGCATGCAGGCTCCGGGCAGCGGTCGTCGCTATAGACTTCGACAGCGCCTTCGATAAAGTGCGTCATCGTTTCCTGTTTTCGGTGGCAGCCCGAATGGGCATCCCCCCTCCGTTTCTCGACGTCATCCGACGTCTTTACGACAGTGCCAGTTCACGTGTCCAAGTCAATGGACGTATAGCAGGGCCGGTACCTATCTGCCGTTCGATACGGCAGGGGTGCCCCCTCTCTACCCTCCTGTATGCTATTGCCCTTGAGCCCCTTATTGGGGGCTTGACGACCAAGCTTTCTGGCCTCACCCTACGCCAACACACTTTTCGCTGTCGGGCATATGCTGATGACCTCCTCCTCCTCATTCGCTCCGGCTCTGAGATTCGGGATGTCCTCAACTTGATTACCCGTTATGGGGCTGCCGCTGGCAGTGCCATGAATGTCGCCAAATCTTCTGCAATGCACATTGGACGAGGCCTCCAGGAGGGTGAAGTGGCACCACTGCCGCTTGTGCGGACTTTCCGGTACCTGGGCATTACCTTTACCCCCACGGTCACACGCACGGCGGCAACGAATTTCCGTCGCCTGTTACACGTCATCCGCAACGACGTCCGCCAGAACCTCTTGCGCCGCCAGGACACACTTCAAAGGGTTGCGTTTATTAATCTTTATGTGGCATCAAAATTGGTTCACATCGCGCAAGTTCTCCCTCTGCCAACTGCAATTGGGCGCAACCTTCAGGCGGCTTTTGGCTATTACCTCACGGCTGGTTCAATGTTTAAAGTCCGTTATGAGACACTTACCCTGCCCACACGGTATGGTGGCGTTGGGCTCGTCAATGTCCGTATGCGATCTGCAGCCTTGTACATGAGTACCATGAGAAAACAGTGGATGGGCCGGGGTACATCTCTAACACGCAGCTTGCTTGAGGTCCTCCTACCAGCTTCCACCTCACCACCAGTGTCTGTCGGCCATATCGTGCCTCATTTGTCCCATCTTTCGACCTTTTTCGTCGACTACAGTTATATACATACCAGTCTCCCAGATACACGCCCACCTAGGACTAAGGATTTTTACAGCCTGTTGCTGCGCTGTGTTCCCCGGAATGTGATGGAGACCAAACACCCCTCCATCCAGTGGCCCATAGTGTGGACTACCGTCCACCAGCCCTTCCTCCCTACGAACGTCCGGGCGCTGTGGTATCACATAGTCAACAGGAAATTTGCCACGAAGCAGCGCCTGCACAACATTGGCTTGTCAGAATCCCCTCTTTGTCTCCTTTGCCAGCAACTGGACACTGATGAACACCGTCTGACGTGCGCCTCATCGCAAGATGTATGGCGCTTCGTGCAGCAAATCATTGCCTGCTATCTCCGGGTGCCACCAGACACAGTCGAGCCTCGAATGTTTCTATACCCGGAGGACCGACATTTTCCCGCCGCCAAATGTCATGCTATTACGTGGGTCAAAGGGTGGGCGGTCGCTTATCTCTTTAATGAGGGACCTAAATCCCGCCTCGACTTCTGGACCTATTTACGAACAGCCCATGCAGCTCTCGAAAACACGCCACGTTACCGAACATTATTTGCTAACTATCTTCGAGCGGTCCTTGTTAGACCTCCACTGAGTTGGGGGGTGCCTGGCACAGAGGGCACCCACCCCTCCTCCCCCGGCGGTGTCTGAGTTTCAACCGCCTACGATCTATTCTACTTCTGACCTCCGCGGATGGGAGAGCGCGTCGCAGATTGCGCGGATTTTATTTCTTTTTGCTTTTCCTTTTTCCTTTCTTTTTCTTTACCTAGAATTTATAATTCTTTTGTCTTTCGCATATGTGTTCCCATAATTTCATGCTATTAGTGAATATTACAAAAACACATGCAAATAAATAAATAACAACGCCTTCCACTACTGTTGATTCCTGTTTCTCCCACTTCCCTAAGCACCACAGGCTCGGTGGTGGTGCGGGGGACACTGTGGCCAGGCCTCAGGTTTCGACCCCTGCCCACTTTGCCCCCCGAGCCCCCACCGGTCCCCCCCTCCCAAAAAAAAAAAAAAAAAAAAAAAAAAAAAAAAAAAAAAAAAAAAAAAAAAAGGCGCCAGACTCAAGGAAAAACCTTGGCTGCAGTAGCAGCTAGAGCCTTCTGGTCCTCGAATGAGGGCGTGGGTTCGAATCCCACTCCTGACACAGATTTTGTCGCTTCTCTGGAGCACCCTGTGTATCATTGAGATCCTTTGTAAAGTGCAACAGCACGATTCTGGCCGTGTTCTCCTAAGTGAAACCAAAAATTTGTATCAAACACAAGCGCACCTACGGCAACCAAACTGTTTCTTCGGTAGTGTGAGCTACAAACAGAGAGTGTTGGTTGTAAATACGACGTTCCCTCGTGAGGTTACTTCCGCGCCACAGCCGCAAACACGTCAAAAGGGACACTTGTGGTATGAAAACGACTCTTGTCTGGAGATGCAGAGTGCTAACGACAGTGTGAGGAAACAGTGCAGGCTGACCAGTACATCCTCTGTACAATAACAGTCGCTGATGAATTACAGAGAGCTCGAAATAAATTCATATACTCAAAATATTACTTTATGGAGATTACAATGTGACCAAAACTTGAGATATTATTCGACAGATAGACCTCTGCATTCTGTCTAATCTCTGATGTCTGTAACAGACGACTTAGTTTCGAACAAAATGTATTGAGTGCCGTGATTATACGGATTTGAAAAACTCTTTTGGTGGTACATTCTGCGCTATATTTGTGCGGCTGCACCTGGCGAACGTGTAACGGGTGCAGAACTCATGCCGGTGTACTGTGGCAGTCGCGCTTGCGACACCGTGCTGGTCGGACGTGTCAGTGCTCCGCTCCACCACGTGTTCACAAGGCGTGTTTTTCAACTCATATTTCTGTTTGCAAGTGTTGTGTTATTCTGCAGTTTATATCGTTTTCCATTTGTATTTTTGTTGCGGTCTTATTGTAGCGGGTTAACCGCTCGCTATCTGCTGCAATGTCCAGGTTATTTCCGCGAAAGTGTACACTCCGTTTTGATTTCGAGAAGTCCACCCGATCTGTGCAACCGAGTTCACTGGAGATACATGACTGGATCGTTGATGTTATTGGGATTACATCTGACCAAGTGCACACCGCCTATTATGATACCGAGCAGTATTGTTTCTTTGTTAAATTACTGAATCCTGTATTACTGGAGAAGATCATGACGAAGCACGGAGGGAGTGCTATTTTCCGATACCGGGACGACTCTGTAAGTACAGTGCTCATTTCCAATGCCGATGTAGACTACACGAACGTGCGTATTTTTAACTTACCCCCTGAAGTAGAAAATTGTTATCTAAAGGAGGTACTGTCCAAATTCGGTGACGTTAAACAGATTCGACATGAACGGTGGTCAAGTCAACATAGGTTGCAATGTTACAGTGGCGTTCGTTCTGTAGAAATGCATGTCAAGCAGAATATTCCATCCCATATACTTGTTTGTGACTATGAGGCTCACGTTACTTACATTGGCCAAATACCGACCTGTCATATCTGTAATGAGAGTGGTCACTTGCGTCAAGACTGCCCCAGGCGCATGTTTGTGTTAAAGAATTCCCTCCAGCAGCGTAAAAGGCTTACTTTGGCGGATGTAGTGGCAGCCAAGCCGATGACAGAGATTGGGCTCCCTAGTTCTCAAATGCCTTCGGAACAGCAACAAGAAATTCGTTCTGATGAGTTTCCGGTTCTGGTTCGGAGAGACAAAGGTGCGTTGCCCCCTGCAAAACTCGATGCCGCGACCAATAAGAGGCGCAGAACTTGTGACAGCAGTGGCTCTGATACCGACACCTCTAGTGCGCAGGAGACCGCGAAAAAGGACGATTGGGAATCCGGCTCGGAAGCGAAAGCTCCAATCGGTGAGGCTATTGTGGACGCTTCTCCTCCCACAATTTCAAGTGCTGATACTTCCGTGGAAGTTAAGCAGTTGCCGCTGGCTAGTGCCTTAGAACTTCCGCGACAGCCAACTCCGGCCGACCAACCTGTACGTGTGGCTCACATTCCTGCAGGAAGTACACACACAGAGGCCTGTGATGGTGGTATACAAACACCTCTGAGCGCCGACGGTACACATCACGTGGCAGCCTCTTCGGTTCAGGACTCACAACAAGGGGAATGTCAACAACTCCAGGAAATAATACAAACACAGCTGTCCGGGTCTGTCGGTGACAACAAACCGTTGCGGGCAGAGAATGTTGCCAAACAGGCTGATAGTGCGAGTGATAGTTCAGCTGCTCGCTCGCCGGCGGTGTCGCCGCGTGCGATCCCTTCGAGGGATGTGCCGGGAGAGCAGCTTGACATCACCCACGACCCTCCCACGCCGCCGGCTGCGGAGGTGCTCCACAGTGTCCGCCCCAGGATCCGAGTGCAACCTAATGTAAATGCTGTGCGTAAAAAGAGTAAGAACAAAGACGCACGAATACAACTCAGTGACGTCACAGACACGAATTTCCCGGCCACAAATATGGAATGGCATGAAGATGTTGCCCTTTAAAGATATTTGCTCCTTCCGCCTCTCCAACGTACTGTCATTATGTCGCAAGCCTATACGATCACGACATTAAATATTAATAAAATCCGGTCGGAGGTGAAACTGAGTGCCTTAAAACAATATCTCTATGAGTCGGGAACAGATATCGCTCTTTTGCAGGAGGTGGCCATGCCATACTTAACTGTTCCTGGTTTTGTTGCTATTACAAATTTTTCCCCCGACTCGAACGTGGGGACTGCCATCTTACTTAGAGAAGGCATTCCCGTCACTCAGGTTGACACGTTAGATTCCGGTAGAGGTGTGGGTGTCACCGTTTTTGGCGTCACCATCATTAACTTGTACGCGCCTTCTGGCAGTACCTATAGAGCGGAACGAGCAAACTTTTTTAAGGAAAAAGTCATCTATTTGTTACGGAAAAATCCCGAATGTGTTATCATTGGAGGTGATTTTAATTGTGTTTTATCCCAGAAAGATCAGTCCCCGAATTTTAATTATTCGCCTGAATTAAAGCGTCTCGTGACCGACCTCAAACTGACAGACGCGTGGGAAATTAGGTACCCGACCTTGGTACGATTCACACACATCGTCGCGAATTCCTGCAGCAGAATTGACAGGATTTATGTTTCCGACGTTTTAGAGAATGTCTTGTTACAAACTGAAACAATACCCTCCAGCTTCTCTGATCACAGTGGTGTCGTTGCGTGCCTGAATTTGCTGCCACAACCAACGCGTTGGTATAAAAATCAATGGAACTTGAACGTCTCCTTATTAACGGATGCTGACCTAGAGGCGGCGGTGCGACGCGCTTGGGAGCAGTGCTTGCGCACTACCACAAACTTTCGTAGCAGCATAGCGTGGTGGACTCAGCATGCAAAACCCAAACTGCGAAAAGCTGTTATATTCTTCGGTATTGACAGAGCAGCCGCGATAAAGAAGACGATGGAGTTCTACTGCACTATCTTACGCGACCTCTGTGATAGAGCCGACGCCGCGAACACCAGAATAGACGACATTCGAAAAATAAAGGCGAAATTAATCAATCTTAAGAGGATGCAGCTGGAAGGTCTTAAGATCAAATCTAAAGTGAAGTCGGTCAGGGACGATGAAACAGCCGCTCTATACCACCTTGTTAAACATGCTAAGAACAGAAGGAGGACTTTTATTGAGGCCCTGAAACTCGGTGATGGCACGACTGTCGACACCCAGCGAGAGATTATCAAGGCACTACACGACTATTTTGTTGACACCTACACGTCAGCGGCTACTCATGACGACTGCTATGACGAATTGTTTAGTGCCATTTCCTCTACTATAACTAGAGAAGACAATGACACCATTCCTTTGGAATTTAGTAATAAAGATGTTTTGGAGATTGTCTGCCCCTCGCCGATCAGGAAGTCCCCTGGTCCTGACGGATTACCCATTGAATTTTACAGGAGGTATTGGCACATCATCGGGGACAAAATCACCCAATTAGCGAACGAAGTTTTTCAAGGGAAGCCTATACCACTTGCCTTTAAGGAATGCACAATTGTGCTTATCCCTAAAAGCAGAGGTACCAAAAATATCGCCAATTTCCGCCCCATTTCATTGTTAAACTCCGATTATAAAATAGTCGCCCGTGCAATCAACACGCGAATGATGCCCCTCACTGCAAAATTCATTGGACGTCAGCAGACATGTGCCTTCGGGAGAACTGTATTGCAAACGCAGCTTTTTACCGGGATATCATTGCTTTAACGGACGCCAGTAACGTGAAGTGTGGGCTGATCTTTCTGGACTTTTTTAAAGCCTTTGACCTCGTCACTCACGAGTACCTCCTTGAAACCATGAAAAGATTCGGTTTCTTGCAGAACGCGATTGACATGATCAAAAACATGGCACTGGGGATCAACGCAAGACTTTCTGTCAACTCGCAACTAACCCAACCGATTCAAATCAATAGAGGGATTCCACAAGGCAGCCCTTTGTCCATGTTACTTTTTGTTTTTTCACTCGAACCTCTGTTACTCCAACTGCAGGCGAAACTCACAGGGCTAACACTTTCAGGAGAAAAAACTGTCGTAGGCGCCTATGCCGACAATGTGGGTGTGGTTGTCCGCAATGAGAATGATGTCACCACTATAGCGGCTCACCTCCAGCAATACTGTTTGGCGTCGGGGGCTAAATTGAATGACAAGAAAAGTAAATTTCTTAACCTCTGTGGCCTCCAGCATTTGCGAGTTGGCTACGCTCAGGAAGTCAGCGTCCACAAGGCTCTCGGTATCATATTGACGGCGTCCTCTTTAAAGATGGCGGCGGCAAACTGGAGGGAAATAGTGCGTAAACTTAACGGTGCTCTCATTGACAATTCCCACAGAAGCCTCAATCAATTTGATTGGATTCATCTGGTCAACTCCTGTATTTTATCCAAAGCCTTCTACACGGCGCAGCTCCTGCCACTGCCTGCAGTCATTGCTAAGCAAATTATGTCGAAGGTAACCAATTTTATTTGGAGAGGGGAAATTTTTCGCGTGTCTGCCAAAACTGCGACACTCAACCCCCAGAATGGAGGGATGGGATTAGTAGATATCAAGGTGAAAGCGATGGCTCTCTATGTTACAAGGACGGCCGCTATAATTAACAATGATCCTTCCGGCATTACAGCGCAATTATTCACTGCCGTCAGGCCGCAAAGTCTTGACCCACCGTTGAATATTCAGCCCATCAGTTATCGGCTAAAACATATCAGAGATTATTACCTTTCACGGAGCTACATCAGTAAAGAGGTCATAAACTCTCAACGTTTAACTGCACAAGCCATAATAGCGGACTGGAGACAACACGAAGGAACGAATCCATTGGCAACGAAGCTCGGTGGCACGAACTGGGATATCGTATGGCTCAATGTCAGTTCCCGTGTCCTCAGTTCCGATGCTCGCACTGCCTGGTACAAAGCCATCAATGATGTGGTTAGCACGAACGAGAGGTTACATAAAATCGGGCTCAGTGACACCCCTCTCTGTCGTCGCTGCCAACTGACGGATACAGTTATCCACCGTTACACCTGCGGGGAACGTCTCCAGAACTGGGTTTGGCTTCGAGAAAAAATAGCTCTTATTACCAGGACAACAACCGAAATTGTTTCGTCAGCACTACTGTCTCGTCCCGATGTGCATTTTTATCCGCAGACGAAAAACAATGCAGTTTTGTGGTTGCTGGGTACCTATTCCAGCTACGTCTTTAATAATTTTGGCGGTGACAATTATTTGGAATTCAAGATGTTTATGGCTATCGAATTCGCCAAAACATGCACGTACCCGAATCATGGGAAACTCTTCGGCAATATGCTTAAAATAGCGTTTCATCGCATGGGTATCGGATAGGCTAACTGAGTGTGACGGGGTGAGGCCGGGCCGCGGGACACCAGTAGTGCCGCGAAGAGGCCCCACTGCTTCTGTGTCGCGTCCGGACTCCCCCTCACACTGCGGCCTTCAGTGAATCGCTGGACACTGGCTACAGGAACTTTCATTGAGTGAGATAAGAAGCTGTGTTTATGTTACGTTTATTCTTCGAGCAGCACATCTACTATGCCCAAGGGCGAAGTCTTTTCGTTGTCATTTTCACCATTCCAATTTATTTTCAAAGAAGGTTAAGGGTTTCGTTTTTCATAAAAGAAAAAAAAAACAAAAAAAAACAAAAAAAAATGAAAAAAAATAAAACAAAAATAACATGGTTAAGGCGTCAAAAGAAACAGGGAAAAATATATATATATAAAAAAAAAGTGGTTAAGGCGTCTGACTAGAAATCAGATTCCCTCTGGGAGCGTCGGTTCGAGTAAAAAAAAAAAAAAAAAAAAGCGGTCTAAGGCGCCAGACTCAAGGAAAAACCTTGGCTGCAGTAGCAGCTAGAGCCTTCTGGTCCTCGAATGAGGGCGTGGGTTCGAATCCCACTCCTGACACAGATTTTGTCGCTTCTCTGGAGCACCCTGTGTATCATTGAGATCCTTTGTAAAGTGCAACAGCACGATTCTGGCCGTGTTCTCCTAAGTGAAACCAAAAATTTGTATCAAACACAAGCGCACCTACGGCAACCAAACTGTTTCTTCGGTAGTGTGAGCTACAAACAGAGAGTGTTGGTTGTAAATACGACGTTCCCTCGTGAGGTTACTTCCGCGCCACAGCCGCAAACACGTCAAAAGGGACACTTGTGGTATGAAAACGACTCTTGTCTGGAGATGCAGAGTGCTAACGACAGTGTGAGGAAACAGTGCAGGCTGACCAGTACATCCTCTGTACAATAACAGTCGCTGATGAAATACAGAGAGCTCGAAATAAATTCATATACTCAAAATATTACTTTATGGAGATTACAACGTGACCAAAACTTGAGATATTATTCGACAGATAGACCTCTGCATTCTGTCTAATCTCTGATGTCTGTAACAGACGACTTAGTTTCGAACAAAATGTATTGAGTGCCGTGATTATACGGATTTGAGAAACTCTTTTGGTGGTACATTCTGCGCTATATTTGTGCGGCTGCACCTGGCGAACGTGTAACGGGTGCAGAACTCATGCCGGTGTACTGTGGCAACGTGGATGCGACAATTACATCAACTGTAAGTTCTCTAATAGAACAAACGGGGAGCATCAACTCAAGTGTCAGGATGGCCGAGCGGTCTAAGGCGCCAGACTCAAGGAAAGGCCTTGGCTGCAGTAGCAGCTAGAGCCTTCTGGTCCTCGAATGAGGGCGTGGGTTCGAATCCCACTCCTGACACAGATTTTGTCGCTTCTCTGGAGCACCCTGTGTATCATTGAGATCCTTTGTAAAGTGCAACAGCACCATTCTGGCCGTGTTCTCCTAAGTGAAACCAAAAATTTGTATCAAACACAAGCGCATCTACGGCAACCAAACTGTTTCTTCGGTAGTGTGAGCTACAAACAGAGAGTGTTGGTTGTAAATACGACGTTCCCTCGTGAGGTTACTTCCGCGCCACAGCCGCAAACACGTCAAAAGGGACGCTTATGGTATGAAAACGACTCTTGTCTGGAGATGCAGAGTGCTAACGACAGTGTGAGGAAACAGTGCAGGCTGACCAGTACATCCTCTGTACAATAACAGTCGCTGATGAAATACAGAGAGCTCGAAATAAATTCATATACTCAAAATATTACTTTATGGAGATTACAACGCGACCAAAACTTGAGATATTATTCGACAGATAGACCTCTGCATTCTGTCTAATCTCTGATGTCTGTAACAGACGACTTAGTTTCGAACAAAATGTATTGAGTGCCGTGATTATACGGATTTGAGAAACTCTTTTGGTGGTACATTCTGCGCTATATTTGTGCGGCTGCACCTGGCGAACGTGTAACGGGTGCAGAACTCATGCCGGTGTACTGTGGCAACGTGGATGCGACAATTACATCAACTGTAAGTTCTCTAATAGAACAAACGAGGAGCATCAAATCAAGTGTCAGGATGGCCGAGCGGTCCAATTCCGCTTTAGACGCCGTGCAGTGTGGACGTGCCTAGTCTTCCGCTCCGCCGTAGCGTTACGTATAGTGGACTATCGTTTTTGTTTACGTGTTGTGTTGCAACTTCTGTGAGTGTTTCTCCGTCGTTGTTTCGTACCTTGTGTTACTTTTCTGTCCTTATTTCAGTGTTTTTTGTGTAGCGGTTTCGACCGCATATTTTTAAAATGTCGTCCCAGGTTATTCCTCGTCAGGCTACAGTTAGTTTTGGTTTTGACAAGTCAACCCGCCATGTGCAACCTAGTTCTCTTGAGATTCATGATTGGTTGGTAGATACCTTTGGTGTTCATTCGGATCAGGTGCACACTGCTTATTTTGATACCGAACTGTATGTTTTCTTTGTTAAGTTTATGGACCCACTTCAGGTTGATAAAATTCTTTCTAAATACGGTCATCAAGTTCTCTTTCGGCATCGGGATGATTCTGTAAGTACCGTGCTGCTTTCCAATGCTTCCATTACGTACACCAGTGTTCGTGTTTACAACCTTCCACCGGAGGTGGATAATGTCTATCTTAAGGAGGGTCTACAGAAGTATGGTGATGTAAAGAGCATTCGCCTTGAACGCTGGTCAAGCCAACATTGCCTGCAATGTTACAGTGGTATTCGTTCAGTCGAAATGCACGTTAAGCAGAATATTCCATCTCACCTGCAGATCGGTGGATATCGTGTCCATGTAACATATAGTGGTCAGGTTGGCACCTGTTTTTTGTGCAATGAAAGTGGTCACGTGCGTACCGACTGTCCGCGGAGAGTTTTTGTTTTAAAAAATTCTCTCGAACAGCGTCGCAAGTTAACGGTCGCTGACCTCGTTGCAGGTGGTTCTGCTCTTGGTGTAGCACAGTTCAGTGGTAGTAGCGCCCCGGCACAGGTTTTGCGCACCCCTGACACAGAATTTCCTCCTTTGCGTGCTAAATCTGATGTTGTTCCGTCTGTCCCTCAGGTGGGTGTGCCACTTTTGAATAATAAGAGGCGTCGCCCACACGATGGAAATAGTACGGATGAGGATCTCCCTGAGATGCCCCAGTCCGAGCGACCGGCATCCTCCGAGCCACTGTGTACTGTAGCTGCTCCCTGCCCTCCTGAGGTAGCGGTTCCGGTGGCGGCTGCTGGCGCCCCTCCGGCCTCCGACGCAGCTTCTCTCGAGTCGGGTCGTCGGTCGGGCCTGTTGGCGCCGTCTTCCGAACCGACTTCGATGTCACAACAAGTGGAGCCGCGACAACTTCCTGCTTCGCTGCCCCATACCTCTGCCAGCGGAGCTGCTCCGCTTCCTTCCAACTCTGCGGCCTCGGACCTTCCTGCTCACGTTTCGCCTCCGTGCAGTCCATGTTTGCCGGAAGCTAGTGCAGGTGTTGACCATTCCGTTTTGTCGGATGTTTCCCCCGCGACCCCGGATCCCGCATGTGGACCGGCGCGGGTGGTGTCGGATACAGAACTTGACACTCCTACGTCACCGGCGGCTGAAGCTTCCTTGCCCGTCAGCCGACGCAAGTTACGCGTTCAGCCGAACGTTAATGCTGTTCGTAAAAAACCGAAACGTAAGGGAACCGCGGAACGGGGTAGCAGTCCCCCACCCTCGGATGCCTCCGTCACCCCTGCTATGGACTGTGACGCTGGTGCGTCGGTGTAGGTGATTTGTTTTCTCGCTTTTCTCTCTATGGTTCAAGCATACACCTTTCTTACCTTAAATGTTAACCGTATTGAGTCCGACGTTCGCATTGCCTCTTTGCGGCAGTTTATTTACGACGCCTGTGCGGACGTAGTGTTTTTGCAGGAAGTGTTGTTTTCTGATCTCTCTCTACCTGGATTTCAAACTGTTTTTAATGTCGCGCCGGAATATTCAACAGGAACTGCTCTTTTCTTTCGAGAGGGCATTCCTATTACTGACATTGAATTCCTTGACTCTGGCCGTGGGATTGGTTGTCGTCTTTTTGATCTCCGCCTCGTTGTTTTGTATGCCCCCTCTGGTTCGGGTCACACTGTGGCTCGATCGCGCTTTTATAAAGAAGAGCTTATTTATCTTTTGCGCCAGAGTCCTCGGAGTCTCCTGCTCGGAGGCGATTTTAATTGTGTTTTACGCCCTGAAGACCAGTCCCCCAATTTTAATTATTGCCGTGATTTACATGACTTAGTTCGTACGATGCATCTGTTTGATGTTTGGGAACACAAATATCCAACCCTGGTGAAATATACGTTTTTTACCGCGTCCTCATGCAGTAGACTCGACAGATTCTATTTATCTGATTTTTTATGTGATAAAATTCTTTCTGTCGATGTTATTCCTACTAGTTTTTCTGACCATTGTGCTTTTACTGCAACTGTAAATCTTAGTCACCAACCTGCAAAACTTTATCGTTCCCAGTGGATGTTAAATGTTTCCCACCTTGCCGACAGTGCTATGGATGATGTTATAAGTGGCGTGTGGGAGCGATGTCTTCGCTCTGTCCCGCGATACCCCTCCTTGCTGGTTTGGTGAACTGCATTTGCCAAGCCCAAGATTCGTCAGACTTTGATTTTTTACTGTGCTGCAAGGGCGCGTGATTTTAAGAACACGTATGAATTTTACTACTCTGTCCTGCGTGAACTATATGACGCGGCGGGTACCTCTCCTCTGCGGATCCATGATGTTCGTCGTATTAAAGCCAAGCTCTTGAGCCTTAAACGACGACAGATGGATGGTCTGCGAGTTAAGTCGAAACCTCACTCTCTTGTTGAAGGTGAGCTGACATCCTTGTACCACCTGCTACGGCATCAGACTCGTCGTCGTCGCTCCTTCATCTCTTCTCTTACGGTGGATGGTGGACGACAGCTTATTGCACAGGAGGAAATGGTTCGTGCTCTTCATCAGAATTACACTAGTCTATATTCTGCCGATGATTCTGGTGAGTCTCTTTCGGATGATGTCTTTGGGGATCAATCTGCGACGATCGCGCCTGACGCGAACGGCGAATTTCTCCGGGAGTTCCAGGTAGATGATGTTTTCGATTTTATTGCTCGCTCTCCGTCCGGTAAATCGCCGGGTCCAGACGGCCTGCCTAAAGAATTTTATCTCCGTTTTTGGCTTCTTTTGGGTGGCATTTTTACGCAGATTTTAAATGAGATTGTCAGGGGGATGGATGTGCCTGCCGATTTTAAAGTAGGGAAAATTGTTTTAATCCCGAAGTCCTCTGGTCGTTTATCTGCTGCCAATCTTCGTCCGCTCACATTGCTGAATTTTGACTATAAGACAGCTGCTAGAGCGCTCAATAGCCGGTTGTCTTCTCTGCTTCGGGGTGTGATTGGTGCACATCAATGTTGTTTTCATGATAGATCTATTCTGACACCAGTAGCCGAATATCGGGATGTTGTCTCGGTTGCGGCGGTTACAAACGTACATTGTGCTTTTGCCTTCCTTGATTTTTATAAGGCTTTTGATCACGTCAGTCATGTGTTTTTAGATCGTGTTTTAGGTACAATAGGTTTTAACGCTTCATCACGTGGTGTTCTTGGCAATTTGTATAGGGGAATAACAGCTCGGGTGTCAGTCAATGGGCAGCTGACGCCGCCCATTGCTATCCGCCGCGGAGTGCCTCAGGGTAGTCCGCTCTCTATGTCTTTATTCGTATTGTCCCTGGAACCGCTGCTTCGGACTATTGCTCTCAAGCTTCAGGGTATGTCCCTCTCTGGTGGGAAGCTCTCTGTTAAGGCATATGCGGATGAGGTCGTTGTTCTCCTCCGTCAACGTGATGATATCCCGTTGTTGAAAGGGGCAGTTGATGCATACTGTCGTGTCTCTGGAGCGCGTCTCAATCAGGGTAAATGTAAGTTCCTTGATATTCGAGGATTTCGCGATGCTGACGTCCCTTGGGCCACTTTTGTCGATCGCCATACGTCCTTGGGGATTATCATTGATCGGTGTCCTCTAAAAATGGCGGCTCTCAATTGGAAATCTGTCACCGAAAAGATACAGGGGGCTCTGATGGTCCATGAGCAGCGCTCTGCTACCATTTTGCACAAAGTCAGAATTTTAGACACCTACGTTCTATGTAAAGCTTATTATGTTGCTCAGCTGTTCCCACTTCCCATGATGGTGGCGAAAAGGTTGCGCCAATTGTCTAGCAGGTTTATATGGAAGGGCCATCTATTCAAGTTACGTTACGAGGTAATGACGAAACCGCGTCTCTCCGGAGGCTTGGGCCTCTCTGACATTGCTCGCAAGACATCTGCTTTGTACGTCCGCCGAACGACTCTAATTGTTACGCAAGAAGTGACTTCAATTACATCCAGGCTTTTTACTGTTGTGCGTCCGGCGAGCCTTGCTCCACCTGTCGATGTCGGACGCCTAAATTTTAAGTTGAAACACATTCGGGAATTTTACATTGCGGTGAGTTACCTCGGTGACGTCTTCTTGCGGCGACCGGTGCCAACGACCAAGGGCTTGATTGCCCGCTGGGAGGGGCTGGCCGGTCCCAATCCAATAGAACTGGCGTCTCCATCTGTGTCCTGGAGGAACGTCTGGAAGAATGTTAGTCTGCCGATCCACTCTATGGCCGTGGCGTCCACGTGGTATAGGGTAATAAATAATTTGGTTCCCACCAATGTACGACTGCACCGTATTGGTCTTTCTGACACGGACACCTGTACTCGGTGTGGTCTCCTGGATACCCTTGAACATCGATTCACCTGCTGTGGGCACCTTGCTAATTGGCGTTGGCTCAGGAAACAACTTGCTTTTGTCACTAGGTCTGCTGAAGCCGCTTATACTATTGACATCATCGTCCGGCCTGATTCTTCCTTTTTTCCGCGAACGAAGCTCCATACCGTCATGTGGTTGATTGGCCATTTCGTACATTTTGTCAACAGTTGTCATGAAGAGGATGGACACCTAGCGTTTCGGCAGTACATGCTTACTGCTTACTGGCAGCGCTTGCGATTGCCAGGCTTCCGAGATGATTTTGCCAATATGCTTAGCCTGACATTTGAAAGAGAGGGTGTTGGCTAAGGTCACCTGTGTGAGCCATTTTCTTTTATACTGTTTCTGGATTTGCCGCCTTTACGTAAGTTTCTTCTCTACACCAGGACTAAAGTTTTCGTGGACCTTTAGGGCGCACAAGAACAACAACCGAGAAACCAAGAACCGAGGCAGTAGGGGATAGTATGACGCCCTTGTACAGGTGCCATTCGGAAACAAAAGAGGGTATGATTCCTGCTTTGGGTGCAAAAATCTTAAAAAAAAAGAAAGAAACAAAAAAAGTCGGTAGAGCATTACGCTTTTAACCTAAGGTATAAAAAAAAAAAAAAAAAAGCGGTCTAAGGCGCCAGACTCAAGGAAAGGCCTTGGCTGCAGTAGCAGCTAGAGCCTTCTGGTCCTCGAATGAGGGCGTGGGTTCGAATCCCACTCCTGACACAGATTTTGTCGCTTCTCTGGAGCACCCTGTGTATCATTGAGATCCTTTGTAAAGTGCAACAGCACGATTCTGGCCGTGTTCTCCTAAGTGAAACCAAAAATTTGTATCAAACACAAGCGCACCTACGGCAACCAAACTGTTTCTTCGGTAGTGTGAGCTACAAACAGAGAGTGTTGGTTGTAAATACGACGTTCCCTCGTGAGGTTACTTCCGCGCCACAGCCGCAAACACGTCAAAAGGGACACTTGTGGTATGAAAACGACTCTTGTCTGGAGATGCAGAGTGCTAACGACAGTGTGAGGAAACAGTGCAGGCTGACCAGTACATCCTCTGTACAATAACAGTCGCTGATGAAATACAGAGAGCTCGAAATAAATTCATATACTCAAAATATTACTTTATGGAGATTACAACGTGACCAAAACTTGAGATATTATTCGACAGATAGACCTCTGCATTCTGTCTAATCTCTGATGTCTGTAACAGACGACTTAGTTTCGAACAAAATGTATTGAGTGCCGTGATTATACGGATTTGAGAAACTCTTTTGGTGGTACATTCTGCGCTATATTTGTGCGGCTGCACCTGGCGAACGTGTAACGGGTGCAGAACTCATGCCGGTGTACTGTGGCAACGTGGATGCGACAATTACATCAACTGTAAGTTCTCTAATAGAACAAACGAGGAGCATCAAATCAAGTGTCAGGATGGCCGAGCGGTCTAAGGCGCCAGACTCAAGGAAAAACCTTGGCTGCAGTAGCAGCTAGAGCCTTCTGGTCCTCGAATGAGGGCGTGGGTTCGAATCCCACTCCTGACACAGATTTCGTCGCTTCTCTGGAGCACCCTGTGTATCATTGAGATCCTTTGTAAAGTGCAACAGCACGATTCTGGCGTGATCTCCGAAGTGAAACCAAAAATTTGTATCAAACACAAGCGCACCTACGGCAACCAAACTGTTTCTTCGGTAGTGTGAGCTACAAACAGAGTGTGTTGGTTGTAAATACGACGTTCCCTCGTGAGGTTACTTCCGCGCCACAGCCGCAAACACGTCAAAAGGGACACTTGTGGTATGAAAACGACTCTTGTCTGGAGATGCAGAGTGCTAACGACAGTGTGAGGAAACAGTGCAGGTTGACCAGTACATCCTCTGTACAATAACAGTCGCTGATGAAATACAGAGAGCTCGAAATAAATTCATATACTCAAAATATTACTTTATGGAGATTACAACGTGACCAAAACTTGAGATATTATTCGACAGATAGACCTCTGCATTCTGTCTAATCTCTGATGTCTGTAACAGACGACTTAGTTTCGAACAAAATGTATTGAGTGCCGTGATTATACGGATTTGAGAAACTCTTTTGGTGGTACATTCTGCGCTATATTTGTGCGGCTGCACCTGGCGAACGTGTAACGGGTGCAGAACTCATGCCGGTGTACTGTGGCAACGTGGATGCGACAATTACATCAACTGTAAGTTCTCTAATAGAACAAACGAGGATCATCAAATCAAGTGTCAGGATGGCCGAGCGGTCTAAGGCGCCAGACGCAAGGAAAAACCTTGGCTGCAGTAGCAGCTAGAGCCTTCTGGTCCTCGAATGAGGGCGTGGGTTCGAATCCCACTCCTGACACAGATTTTGTCGCTTCTCTGGAGCACCCTGTGTATCATTGAGATCCTTTGTAAAGTGCATCAGCACGATTCTGGCCGTGTTCTCCTAAGTGAAACCAAAAATTTGTATCAAACACAAGCGCACCTACGGCAACCAAACTGTTTCTTCGGTAGTGTGAGCTACAAACAGAGAGTGTTGGTTGTAAATACGACGTTCCCTCGTGAGGTTACTTCCGCGCCACAGCCGCAAACACGTCAAAAGGGACACTTGTGGTATGAAAACGACTCTTGTCTGGAGATGCAGAGTGCTAACGACAGTGTGAGGAAACAGTGCAGGCTGACCAGTACATCCTCTGTACAATAACAGTCGCTGATGAAATACAGAGAGCTCGAAATAAATTCATTTACTCAAAATATTACTTTATGGAGATTACAACGTGACCAAAACTTGAGATATTATTCGACAGATAGACCTCTGCATTCTGTCTAATCTCTGATGTCTGTAACAGACGACTTAGTTTCGAACAAAATGTATTGAGTGCCGTGATTATACGGATTTGAGAAACTCTTTTGGTGGTACATTCTGCGCTATATTTGTGCGGCTGCACCTGGCGAACGTGTAACGGGTGCAGAACTCATGCCGGTGTACTGTGGCAACGTGGATGCGACAATTACATCAACTGTAAGTTCTCTAATAGAACAAACGAGGAGCATCAAATCAAGTGTCAGGATGGCCGAGCGGTCTAAGGCGCCAGACTCAAGGAAAAACCTTGGCTGCAGTAGCCGCTAGAGCCTTCTGGTCCTCGAATGAGGGCGTGGGTTCGAATCCCACTCCTGACACAGATTTCGTCGCTTCTCTGGAGCACCCTGTGTATCATTGAGATCCTTTGTAAAGTGCAACAGCACGATTCTGGCGTGTTCTCCGAAGTGAAACCAAAAATTTGTATCAAACACAAGCGCACCTACGGCAACCAAACTGTTTCTTCGGTAGTGTGAGCTACAAATAGAGAGTGTTGGTTGTAAATACGACGTTCCCTCGTGAGGTTACTTCCGCGCCACAGCCGCAAACACGTCAAAAGGGACACTTGTGGTATGAAAACGACTCTTGTCTGGAGATGCAGAGTGCTAACGACAGTGTGAGGAAACAGTGCAGGCTGACCAGTACATCCTCTGTACAATAACAGTCGCTGATGAAATACAGAGAGCTCGAAATAAATTCATATACTCAAAATATTACTTTATGGAGATTACAACGTGACCAAAACTTGAGATATTATTCGACAGATAGACCTCTGCATTCTGTCTAATCTCTGATGTCTGTAACAGACGACTTAGTTTCGAACAAAATGTATTGAGTGCCGTGATTATACGGATTTGAGAAACTCTTTTGGTGGTACATTCTGCGCTATATTTGTGCGGCTGCACCTGGCGAACGTGTAACGGGTGCAGAACTCATGCCGGTGTACTGTGGCAACGTGGATGCGACAATTACATCAACTGTAAGTTCTCTAATGGAGCAAACGAGGAGCATCAACTCAAGTGTCAGGATGGCCGAGCGGTCTAAGGCGCCAGACTCAAGGAAAAACCTTGGCTGCAGTAGCAGCTAGAGCCTTCTGGTCCTCGAATGAGGGCGTGGGTTCGAATCCCACTCCTGACACAGATTTCGTCGCTTCTCTGGAGCACACTGTGTATCATTGAGATCCTTTGTAAAGTGCAACAGCACGATTCTGGCGTGTTCTCCGAAGTGAAACCAAAAATTTTTATCAAACACAAGCGCACCTACGGCAACCAAACTGTTTCTTCGGTAGTGTGAGCTACAAACAGAGAGTGTTGGTTGTAAATACGACGTTCCCTCGTGAGGTTACTTCCGCGCCACAGCCGCAAACACGTCAAAAGGGACACTTGTGGTATGAAAACGACTCTTGTCTGGAGATGCAGAGTGCTAACGACAGTGTGAGGAAACAGTGCAGGCTGACCAGTACATCCTCTGTACAATAACAGTCGCTGATGAAATACAGAGAGCTCGAAATAAATTCATATACTCAAAATATTACTTTATGGAGATTACAACGTGACCAAAACTTGAGATATTATTCGACAGATAGACCTCTGCATTCTGTCTAATCTCTGATGTCTGTAACAGACGACTTAGTTTCGAACAAAATGTATTGAGTGCCGTGATTATACGGATTTGAGAAACTCTTTTGGTGGTACATTCTGCGCTATATTTGTGCGGCTGCACCTGGCGAACGTGTAACGGGTGCAGAACTCATGCCGGTGTACTGTGGCAACGTGGATGCGACAATTACATCAACTGTAAGTTCTCTAATGGAGCAAACGAGGAGCATCAACTCAAGTGTCAGGATGGCCGAGCGGTCTAAGGCGCCAGACTCAAGGAAAAACCTTGGCTGCAGTAGCAGCTAGAGCCTTCTGGTCCTCGAATGAGGGCGTGGGTTCGAATCCCACTCCTGACACAGATTTTGTCGCTTCTCTGGAGCACCCTGTGTATCATTGAGATCCTTTGTAAAGTGCAACAGCACGATTCTGGCCGTGTTCTCCTAAGTGAAACCAAAAATTTGTATCAAACACAAGCGCACCTACGGCAACCAAACTGTTTCTTCGGTAGTGTGAACTACAAACAGAGAGTGTTGGTTGTAAATACGACGTTCCCTCGTGAGGTTACTTCCGCGCCACAGCCGCAAACACGTCAAAAGGGACACTTGTGGTATGAAAACGACTCTTGTCTGGAGATGCAGAGTGCTAACGACAGTGTGAGGAAACAGTGCAGGCTGACCAGTACATCCTCTGTACAATAACAGTCGCTGATGAAATACAGAGAGCTCGAAATAAATTCATATACTCAAAATATTACTTTATGGAGATTACAACGTGACCAAAACTTGAGATATTATTCGACAGATAGACCTCTGCATTCTGTCTAATCTCTGATGTCTGTAACAGACGACTTAGTTTCGAACAAAATGTATTGAGTGCCGTGATTATACGGATTTGAGAAACTCTTTTGGTGGTACATTCTGCGCTATATTTGTGCGGCTGCACCTGGCGAACGTGTAACGGGTGTAGAACTCATGCCGGTGTACTGTGGCAACGTGGATGCGACAATTACATCAACTGTAAGTTCTCTAATAGAACAAACGAGGAGCATCAAATCAATTGTCAGGATGGCCGAGAGTCGCGGTTGAGACACGGAGCTACACGGACGTGCTGAGAGCGCTGTTAACCGGAGAGTTTGCGAGTTGTGATATTTGTTTTGTGTTTACTTTCTGTTCTAAGTGCAGTGACATTTTCCGTTAATTGTTTTGGAGTTTCTAACCGTTTTCGTTGTTATTATTTAGCGGCCTAGACCGCTTCTTAATTTCTGATATGGCCAGGTTATTTCTCAGGAAAAGTACCCTCCGCTTTGAATTTGAAAAGTCAACCCGTCCCGTACAACCGACGTCGCTGGAAATTCATGACTGGATAGTGGACGTTATTGGTATCAATTCTGATCAGGTGCACACTGCATATTACGACATGGAGCAATATTGTTTTTTTGTCAAATTGCTGAACCCTGTGTTGCTGGATAAGATACTCATGAAGCATGGCGGGCGAGTTGAATTCCGGCATCGGGATAACTCTGTAAGTACCGTCACCGTTACTAATGCCGACGTCGAATATAAAAATGTACGTATTTTTAATCTGCCCCCGGAAGTTGAAAATTGTTATTTAAAAGATGTGTTAAGCAAGTATGGGGATGTCAAACAGATTCGAAATGAACGCTGGTCTAGCCAACATCGCTTGCAGTGTTTCAGTGGTGTTCGGTCAGTAGATATGCATGTGAAAGTCAATATTCCTTCCCATATTATGGTTTGCGATTACAGGGTTCAAGTTACGTACTCTGGTCAAACTTTGACGTGTCACATCTGCAATGAGAGTGGCCACATGCGTCAAGATTGTCCTAAACGGGTTTTCGTCTTAAAAAATTCCTTACAGCAACGGAAACGGCTAACGCTCGCGGAGATTATTACCGATAATCAAGCGGCGGAAAGTGCTACAGCCGGGGGTGTAACTGCGTTGCATGAACCGGAAGTCGTGCGCATTGAGGAATTTCCAACCTTGCCTCGGACAAGTACAGACGAACCGACACTTGCGACCGGAGACACTGCTACCAACAAACGGCGTAGGACTTGTGACGGTAGTAGTTCTGAGGACGAAGCCCACAGTACACCAGAATCAAAGAGACAGGACTCGCAGGAACGTAGATCTGATACTAAGTTCTTAAAAGGTTCCGTTCTAGTAGACGATATTTCCTCTGGCATGTCACATAGTGACATTTCACCTGCTGTCGCGGCGTCGCAGGGGACGGATGGTCGGCCCTCCAACCAACCACAGCAACAGGTTCCGGTGGACCGACCGACATGTGAACAGCAGGTCGCGGCAGGGGTTCACCACGGCGTAGACAGTCGTGATAGTAAACAGACCACGCCTCTAGCTGCGGATGCCGAACTGCCAACGGCGGCGGCTCGCAACACGGCAACACAACAGGAATGTTGTCCTAACACGGAACGCGAACATAAACAGCAGTCGGTGACGGAAAATGTCAACACACCACTTCATGTGGAGTTTGATAACAAACGTGTTGACAGCGAAAGTACTTCCGCAGCTGGGTTGCCGCCGGAGGACACGGCGCGAGTGATTCCGGCCGTAGTGTCGGGACCGTCGTCGGCCGTTGACATTCCCCACGACCCGCCCACGCCACCGTCTGCCGAGATGGCTCATAGTGGGCGCCGCAGGAACAGAATCCAACCAAATGTGAACGTTGTCCGAAAGAAAACTAAGAATAAAGATGCCGGGGGCAAACACAACGAGCATGACTTGGCTTTACAACCGGATAAACAAATGGAATGGCATGACGATCCGACCGTTGGCGATGATTAATTACTCCCCCTTCCTGCATAGGTCTCAGTATGTCACAGGCATATAAAATAACAACGTTAAATATTAACAAGATCCGTTCTGACGACAAGGTGCGTGCTCTACAACAATATCTTTACGAGTCGGATACAGACATCGCCCTTTTACAAGAGGTGGCCTTGCAGCAAATAAACCTTACCGGTTTTGTTGCAATAATCAATTCTTCCCCAGAAACGAACGTGGGGACTGCCGTCTTAATTAGGGAAGGTATTCCGTTTGCCCACATTGAAAGATTAGAATCCGGTCGAGGAATGAGTGTCACTATTTTTGGCGTTACTGTTATTAATTTGTACGCGCCTTCCGGGAGTACTCGTAGAGCTGACAGAGCACGCTTTTATAAGGAAGATATCATTTATTTACTGCGGAACAATCCTCCGCAGCTGATCATTGGAGGTGATTTTAATTGTGTATTGTCCAGAAAAGATCAGACACCGAATTTTAATTATTCACCTGATTTCAACCGTCTTGTTTATGATCTTAAACTCAAGGACACCTGGGAAGCTCGGTACCCAACTTTAGTGAGGTACACACACATCGTTGGAAATTCCTGTAGCAGGATCGACAGGATTTACGTGTCTGAAACCTTAGCAACTAACTTATTAAATGTAGAAACTATTCCTACCAGCTTCTCAGACCACAGTGGCGTGGTTGCGTATATCAACTTACATTATTAACCGACTCAGACCTGGAGGAGGCCGTCAGGCGTGCTTGGGAGCAGTGCCTCCGCACTCTTCCTGCCTTCCCTAGCATTATGGCATGGTGGACCTATAAAGCGAAGCCCAAACTGCGCAGGGTTCTTATGTCCTTTGGTATTGAACGGGCTACTGGAATTCGCAGGACAATGGAATTTTATTACTCCGTATTAAGAGATCTGTATGACAGAGTGGATGCCACGGCTCCTAGAATAGGGGAAATTCAGAGAATCAAAGCTAAATTAATCAGTCTGAAACGGGAGCAGTTAGAAGGACTTAAGGTTCGATCCAAAGTAAAATCAGTACGCGCAGACGAAACGGTGGCCTTGTATCACCTTGTCAAGCACGCGAAGAATAGAAGGAGGGCTTTCATTGATGAACTTAAACTCGAAGATGGCACGACGGTCACAAATCAACGCGATATCGTCAGAGAACTTTACAGCTACTTTGTCAGGACTTATACTTCAAACGCTCCCCATGCAGACAGCGCTTCTCAACTCCTTGAAGTTCTTCCTTCGAGGATAACTGCAGACGAAAGTGAAAGTCTTTCTTCGGGTTTCAGTCACGAAGACGTTTTCGACATCATCTGCAGTTCCCCTACTAACAAGTCCCCTGGGCCTGACGGTCTTCCCATTGAATTTTATAAAAAGTACTGGCACATACTCGGAGCGAAGATCACAGACATGGTGAACGAGGTCTTGCAGGGGCAGTCTGTTCCAGGAGAGTTTAAAGAATGTAAAATTGTTCTCCTCCCTAAGACCAGAGCTGGAAAATCTGTAACAAATCTTCGGCCGATATCACTACTGAATTCCGATTACAAGATTGTAGCTCGTGCAGTTAAGATGAGGCTTCTGCCGCTCACTTCCAACATGCTTTGCAAACGGCAAACATATGCTTTTCGGCGGACTATACTGCAAACGGTCGCCTTTTATAGGGATATTATTGCGCTCGCTGCCGCCAGCAACGTAAAATGTGGTCTGCTCTTTCTCGATTTTTTTAAGGCATTTGATCTTGTCAATCACACGTACCTATTAGAGACACTGCGGCGCTTGGGCTTCTTACCGTCCGCGATCGCAATAATAAAAAATGTGGCCATCGGCATCACTGCAAAAATTTCGGTAAATTCGCAACTCACGAAACGGCTCCTAATAGACAGAGGTGTCCCTCAGGGCAGCCCCTTGTCGATGTTGCTGTTCGTCATTTCGCTCGAGCCGCTCCTCACGCACCTGCAGGTGAAGCTTAGTGGTTTAACGATCTCAGGAGTGAAGTCCGTAATAGGAGCCTATGCGGATGATGATGGGATTGTTATCAGAGATGAGTCTGACGTCACTGCGCTTGAAGCTGTCCTCAAGACCTACTGTCAGGCGTCTGGAGCACACATCAATGAACAGAAATGCAAGTTTTTAAATCTGCGAGGCCTTGACCGTCTTCAAATTTCATGTGCCACACACGTCAGTGAACTTAAAGCTCTAGGGATAGTGTTGAAGGCGTCAATATTAAACATGACGGCGGCGAACTGGAGGGATGTGGCTCACAAAATCAACGGTGCAGTACTTGATAACTACCACAGAAGTCTGAACCAATTTGACAGAATTACGTTGATTAATACGTGTGTTTTATCTAAGGCCTTCTACACGGCGCAGGTTCTTCCTATTCCTGCAGGAGTGGCTCAAAATATCATGTCAAAGGTTACGAATTTTCTATGGAAAGGCGAGATCTTTCGTGTATCTGCACGAACAGCAGCGCTACACCCAACGCATGGAGGGATGGGATTGGTTGACATACGGCGCAAAGCACTGGCTCTGTACGTGTCACGCACGGCGGCAGTCATACAGGATGAACCTCATGGTCTTACGGCACAGTTATTTCATGCTGTCCGGCCACACAGTCTTGAATCTCCGCTGAATGTTCAACCTATTTGTTACCGGCTTAAACATATCAGAGAGTATTATCTCGAGTATAGCTACCTTAGTCACCAGTTACGGCAAACTCAGTCTTTAACGGCAAAAGCAATTTTGGCGGAAAGGAGGGATCACGAACGCCAGAATCCAATTGTTAACAAATATAGTGGAGTCCAATGGGATGCAGTATGGCGAAACGTTGGTTCCACTGTTTTGAGTTCGGATGCTCGTACTGCGTGGTACAAAGCAGTCAATAATATCATAAGTACCAATGAGCGACTCCATCGGATAGGGCTGAGTGCTACCGACCTCTGTCTTCACTGCAACCTCACAGATACCGTGCTGCACAGATGCACCTGTGGGGAACGTCTCCACAACTGGAACTGGATTCAGCAACAAGTCGCACTTATCACTCGCAGTGTTCCCGCCACTGTCCAGGCGACGATGACTATCGACCTGATTTTAAGTTTTACCCACAGACGAAAAATAATACTGTGGTTTGGTTACTGGGTAATTATTCTAGTTATATCTTTAACAAACTTGGGGATGATGATCCTGTCGCATTCAAAATGCATATGGCAATCGAATTTCACAAAACACTTCAATACAAGAATCATGGCAAGAACTTTGGAAATATGCTTAAAATTGTATTCAAAAAAATGGGACGCGGAGCACCTGTAGTGCCGCGAAGAGGCCCCACTGCTTCTGCCTCGTGTCCTGACTTCAGCCACTGCGCCTCGGTACCTCCCTCCAACAGTGCACACGGATCACCAGAATACACTTGGATCCAAGATGAGAAAATCTCTTTTTCTTGATCAAATGCTCACGGTGGTCCCTAAAGGAGGGTATTTCGTTTAAAAAAAAAAACAAAAAAGAAACACCAAAACATAATTAAAAGAATAAAAATAAATAAAAAATTTGAAACACTTTCAAATCAATTGCAAAAACAAAACATAGAACAAGTTAATGACAATTATTCACAAAATTAAAACAAAAAAAACAAAAAAAAGTGGTTAAGAAAGGAAAAGAGTAAAAAAAAGTGGTTAAGAAACAATAAAAAAGAAAAAAGTGGTTAAGGCGAAAAAGAAAAAGAACAAAAAATAAGTGGCGCAATTGGTTAGCGAAAAAAAAAAAAAAAACGGTCTAAGGCGCCAGACTCAAGGAAAAACCTTGGCTGCAGTAGCAGCTAGAGCCTTCTGGTCCTCGAATGATGGCGTGGGTTCGAATCCCACTCCTGACACAGATCTTGTCGCTTCTCTGGAGCACCCTGTGTATCATTGAGATCCTTTGTAAAGTGCAACAGCACGATTCTGGCCGTGTTCTCCTAAGTGAAACCAATAATTTGTATCAAACACAAGCGCACCTACGGCAACCAAACTGTTTCTTCGGTAGTGTGAGCTACAAACAGAGAGTGTTGGTTGTAAATACGACGTTCCCTCGTGAGGTTACTTCCGCGCCACAGCCGCAAACACGTCAAAAGGGACACTTGTGGTATGAAAACGACTCTTGTCTGGAGATGCAGAGTGCTAACGACAGTGTGAGGAAACAGTGCAGGCTGACCAGTACATCCTCTGCACAATAACAGTCTCTGATGAAATACAGAGAGCTCGAAATAAATTCATATACTCAAAATATTACTTTATGGAGATTACAACGTGACCAAAACTTGAGATATTATTCGACAGATAGACCTCTGCATTCTGTCTAATCTCTGATGTCTGTAACAGACGACTTAGTTTCGAACAAAATGTATTGAGTGCCGTGATTATACGGATTTGAGAAACTCTTTTGGTGGTACATTCTGCGCTATATTTGTGCGGCTGCACCTGGCGAACGTGTAACGGGTGCAGATCTCATGCCGGTGTACTGTGGCAACGTGGATGCGACAATTACATCAACTGTAAGTTTTCTAATAGAACAAACGAGGAGCATCAAATCAAGTGTCAGGATGGCCGAGAAGTTCCGCTTCAGACGGCGTGCTGTGAGGACGTGTTAGCGCTCCGCTTAGCTGCTGTGTTTCGAAGTCGCGACTAACTCTTGTCACTCTTCGTTCCGTGTGTGTTAGTGTTTTGTGTGTTTGTACTTGTGTTGTCGACGTCTATTTTGTTTCTGTCTTGAAAGCGGTTTTGGCCGCTGTTTATCTGCTGCAATGTCTACCATGTTTCCCAGGAAGCTTACTGTGCGCTTTGGTTTTGACAAGGCTACCCGATATGTACAACCCAGTTCTCTGGAAATTCACGACTGGATTGTTGATGTTGTTGGCCTCACATCTGATCAGATACATACGGCTTACTATGATCTGGAACAATACTGTTTTTATGTCAAGCTGCTCTCGCCTTTGGTGCTGGAACGGATATTAAACAAATTTGATGGGGAAGCTGAATTCTGCCACCGTGACAATTCGGTGAGTAAGGTCACAGTTTCTAATGCTGATGTTGATTACAAGCATGTGCGTGTTTTTAACTTGCCCCCCGAGGTTGACAACTGTTATTTAAAAGACGTTCTTTCTAAGTATGGTGAAATTAAGCAAATTAGGAATGAACGGTGGTCCAGCCAACACCGGTTGCAATGCTTTAGCGGTGTGCGTTCGGTCGACATGCAAGTCAAGTATAATATTCCCTCTCATGTTCAAGTTTGCGGATATAAGGCGCATGTTATGTACAGTGGACAGACTTTGACCTGTCATGTCTGTAATGAGAGTGGACATATGAGGCAGGATTGTCCGAAACGGGTCTTTGTTTTGCAAACCCACTTACAGCAGCGCAAAAAGTTAACTCTGGCCGACCTTGTGAAGGAAAATTCTGTGACAGATGGGTCCAGTTCCCCCATCCTGGACAAAGATGACGATAGGGCGCAGCATCGTGCTGCTGACTTTCCACCGCTGGCGCGAAAGGAGACTTCAGACTCTTCTGTTGTTCAAAGTAGTGTCGTTACTCACAAGAGACGACGCACTTACGATAGCGGTAGTGCAGACGACGATGACATTAATGTGGCTAGGTCATCTGTCGATGGCACATCGCCGCCGCTGTTTGAGGTTCCGGGCTCCGCACATTCCCTGCTTTCGGATTGTGGCGCCAATTCACCGGTGCCAGTTGCTCAGTTGGATCCCTTACCCGTAAACGAACAGGCCGCGGTAGCTTCAGTGCCACGCCTGTCACCTGAGGCATGTCAACCGATGCAGACCGACCGACCGACCGATGTTGACACCGTTTGTAAACAGGACGGGGAAGTGCGTGAGCGTAAACAGCCGGCTACGTCACCGCCTCAGCCCGACAACAAACAAACGGAAGGTTCCACCGTTGATAAACACTCAGCTATCGAAAGAGCATGTGGAAGAGATAGGTCGCCGGAAGTAGTTTTGCAGTCTGAGCAATCACCGTGTGCAGTGGAGGAGGAGCTGGCACCTGAGGTCAGCTCCGATCCTCCTACCCCGCCTTCCGCTGCGAATTTCTCAACGGGAGGTTGGCGCCGATACTCGGTGAAACCCAATGTAAATGTTGTTCGCAGGAAGCCTAAAAAGAAAGGTTCCGGCGCCGATGCTGGCACACCTTCGCAGTCAGATTCTCACGAAGGTTCTGGCGTGGAATGATGGCCTGACAGGTGATTAGACATCTCCGTGCTTCGTATGCAATCTTACACGCTTTCCACTCTCAATATTAACAGGATCCAGTCGGATTTAAAACTCGCTGCTCTCAAACAGTTTCTCTACGACTCAGCGACTGACATCGCATTTCTTCAGGAGGTTGTATCGCCCCACCTCGACTTAACCGGATTTGTATGTTTTTCCAATATTTCACCGGAAGCGCACGTCGGTACTGCCATTTTAGTTCGGGAAGGCATTCTCGTTCAAAACGTTGATACGTTAGACTCGGCGAGAGGGATTGGGCTTACCATCGCAGGGGTCACTTTTGTCAATTTATATGCACCCTCTGGTAGTAGTCACCGGGCAGCACGAGCCGCGTTCTTCAAAGACGATATCATTTACCTCTTGCGGCGAAATCCCTCACCACTGATACTCGGTGGTGACTTTAATTGTGTTCTGGGCCGCAAAGATCAGACTCCTAATTTTAATTATTCCGGTGAGCTGCGACGCCTTGTTGCTGATCTCAAACTGCACGATGTGTGGGAGGTACGATACCCCACGCTGGTGAAGTTTACTCATACCGTTGCCAACTCTTCTAGCAGAATCGACAGAATTTATGTCTCGGATGATTTAAAAAGCAACGTAACGCACGCTGAAACTGTTCCCGTCGTTTTCTCCGACCATAGTGCGTTGTTAACATGTCTCAACCTGCCACAACAACCTACTCGCCGAGTACGAAACCAGTGGCATCTAAATGCTTCTTTATTGTCGGACACAGAATTAGACGACGAAATAACTGCTGCATGGGTGCTGTGTCTCCGTTCACTTCACAACTTTCGAAGTGTGATTGAATGGTGGACCAGACGGGCGAAGCCAAAGCTCAGGAGTGTTTTAATATCCTTTAGTATCCGCAGGGCTAGGGAACGGAAAGCCACCGTCGAGTTTTATTACAGTGTGCTACGGGATCTTTATGATCAGGCGGGAGCCGTGACGACACGCCTGAAAGATGTCAAACTGATAAAAGCCAAATTACTGCGCTTGAAACGTCAAGAACTGGAGGGCCTTAAGGTACGGTCCAAAGCGAAATCCGTCATTGCAGATGAGACTACTGCCTTGTATCATCTTATTCGTGACAGCACAACTAGACGAGGCACTTTCATAGACGAACTTCAACTCGAGGATGGTACGAAACTCAGCACGCAGCAGGGAATACTCCAGGAAATCTCCGCTTACTATTCAAACATGTATGCACCGGGGGACACAAATGTGGACAATTATGACGAACTTTTTGGCTCTCATACTCCACAACTTACGGGAGATGACAATGACGCTCTTTCTTCACCTGTCGAAAATGATGATGTTTACGCCGTCATCTGCAATTCTGCCGTTAACAAATCACCAGGACCTGACGGCCTACCCGTTGAATTCTATAAAAGGTTTTGGCCTTTAATAGGAGACAAGTTCACCCACCTAATCAATGAAGTCTTACGGGGAACACCGGTGCCAACAGAATTTAAAAATGGGTTCAAATGGCTCTGAGCACTATGGGACTCAACTGCTGTGGTCATAAGTCCCCTAGAACTCAGAACTACTTAAACCTAACTAACCTAAGGACAGCACACAACACCCAGCCATCACGAGGCAGAGAAAATCCCTGACCCCGCCGGGAATCGAACCCGGGAACCCGGGCGTGGGAAGCGAGAACGCTACCGCACGACCACGAGATGCGGGCAGCAGAATTTAAACAATGCAAAATTGTACTTCTCCCGAAGAATAAGGGTTGCAAACGTTTAACCAACCTCCGACCGATTTCACTTTTGAACTCCGATTATAAACTTCTAGCTCGAGTACTCCATCACCGCATTATGCCGCTCACCGCTCAAATCATTTGCCCCCAACAGACCTGCGCCTTTAAGAAGACCATCTTACAAACTGCTGCTTTATACCGGGACGTCGTTGCCCTGACTCATGCATGCAATATTAAATGTGGACTGCTTTTTGTCGATTTCCACAAAGCGTTTGATAGGGTCGATCATCCGTATCTGATAGAGACGTTGCGCCGGATGGGGTTTCTCGACACCTCCATAGCCGTCATCAAGAACGTGGCGATGGGAATCACAGCACAACTCTCTGTTAATTGCCAGTTGACGAAGCGCATCGGAATACAACGTGGCGTCCCCCAAGGCAGTCCCTTGTCAATGCTGCTTTTTGTTCTTTCTCTAGAACCCTTTTTACGACAGCTACGATGTGGACTCACCGGAATTACAGTTTCAGGAATGAAAACTGTGGTGGGCGCATACGCGGATGATGTTGGCGTCATCATCAGAAATCAGGCGGATGTGTCACAACTTGAGTTGGCGCTCGCGACCTATTGTTCGGCATCCGGTGCGAGGCAGAACGTTCAAAAAAGTAAATTTTTAAACCTCAAGGGGCTTGCCCAGTTGCGCATTGCGTGGGCGACTAATGTCCATCAACATAAAGCTATTGGAATGGTCCTGACGACATCCATTTTCCGAATGATCTCTATAAATTGGCGCGAGGTTTCACGGACCATCCAGGGGGCACTGATTGCCAATCACTCCCGCTGCCTGGACCAATTTCAAAGGGTTCGTTTATTAAATACTTATATCTTGTCTAAGGCTTACTATACTGCACAAATTTTCCCTCTTCCCGCCATGATAGCGAAGGCCATTATGTCCCGCTTAGCAAATTTTTTGTGGCGTGGGGAATTATTTCGTGTCTCTGTCAAAACAGCAATTCTGGATCCTTGTAAAGGGGGCCTGGGTTTGACGGACATTAAATGTAAAGCAATGGCATTGTATGTCAACAGAACATTAACTATCATGTCCCACTCCCCGGAATGCCTCACGGCAAAGTTGTACAATATAGTCCGGCCACAAAGTATCGATCCACCCGTCGATATTCAGCACATCAGTTTTAAACTTAAACATGTAAGGGACTTTTATCTTGAACGCAGCTACATCAGCAAAGAACTTTTACGGTCGCCGACAGTCACGGTGAAAGCGATTTTCGCAGAACGGAAACAGCTACACAGGAACAATGTCATAGAATCCAAGTTCCCTGGTTTCGCATGGGACGTCGTCTGGAAAAATATTAGTAGTATGGTTCTTTCGAGTGATGCACGGACAGCGTGGTACAAAGTTATCAATAATCTTATCTGTACTAATGAACGTCTGTTTGGCATAGGGTTAAGTGACACCAACCTCTGTGGCAAATGTCACCTTGTCGACACTGTGTGTCATCGATATACGTGTGGCGGCCATATTTACAACTGGCAGTGGACCAGAGAGAAACTTGCCCTAATCACCAGGACTTCTGCGCACACTTTCACTCCTCAGCATTTGTACCGCCCCGCTGAACGCTACTTCCCTCAGACGAAAAACAATGCAGTGATGTGGCTCATGGGGAAGTTCACCAGTTACATTTTTAACAACGTTGGAGGCGACGATCGACTTGAATTTTTAATGTACATGGAAACCGAATTTGACAAGGTGCTCAAGTACCCGGCTCATAAGAAGACATTTGGTAATATGCTCCACATTGCTTTCGAAAGAGTGGGAATAGGCTAGTGACCACTGGTTGTCTTTCATGGTGACACGGGAGGGGTTTGGAGCGCGAAGCAATGGCAGTGCCGCGAAGAGGCCCCACTGCTTTTGCGGCGCGTCTCTGACCCCAAACAACTTCACCAGGCGCCCGAGGGAAAGGATCCACTACCGATGTTTGCCGCCAGTCTTCTATTTAACAAACATGAAAATGCAATTTAAAAAAAAAAATACAAAAGTGGTTAAGGAAATAAAAAAAAAGTGGCTACAAAAGATAAAAAAAAAGTTGGTAGAGCGGGGGAATGTAAAAAAAAAAAAAAAAAGTGGTCAGGACATTGCGTTGTGGCCGCAACAACCCAGGCTCGAATCCGGGTCACGGCACTTTTTAAAGTTCTGCCTTGCTGTCGCTGCAATGACGATAGTGACCCAGTGATTGAAATCACGGTGCCCTCCTGATTTTGTGCTCATGTTCCTCAGGCTGCAGGTGGCACTACCGATTCCTTATAAACACGCGATGCCGCCGCACCAGGGCGCTGGCAGCTGCCTGTGTAGTTAATCTCTATTCGAAAAGGGCAGTCGTTCGAGGTGCGATGTTCGAGCAACCAGTCGCAGCAGATCAGGAAGCTGTGTCGTGCACTGCATTCTACAAATGCCAGGAACACTGGTGTAGGTAGCGTGGCCGAGCGGTCTAAGGCGCTGGTTTAAGGCACCAGTCTCTTCGGAGGCGTGGGTTCGAATCCCACCGCTGCCAACGTTTTCTGTCTCGAAAACAGGAGCACTGATTTCCCGCGAAGGAAAAAGCGCAGCGTCGGTTTCTTAAACTGTCGTAGCACAGTGGTGCGTGGTGTAACAACAGGATTCACCGGCGCAGTTTCGTCTCATGATTGCTGGCGTTCGTCTCCACGAGACGCGTCCCGAGCATGCCGTTCTACGAAGTGGAAACGTTAATTTTTGCAGTTGTCGTCAAGTAGCGGGTGGGCGCTCGCCGTGTTTGTTGGAGGAGTGCTTGTGTCGTTATCCGGTGTCGTCTAGTGGCTGGGATACCTGGCTCTCGCCCAGGAGGCCTGGGTTCGATTCCCGGTACCGGAAATGCACATTTTATTGCTCCTCTTATGCGACTTGTCCCGACTTAGCTCGACTGACGCTCCGCTGACGCTTGCAGAAAACTACGTAAAATATGATTCGCGGCCACAAGTGACGGCGAGAGAGATGCGACATCTGTCCACCTCTTATCCGGGCACATACCTGCGGTCAACAGACTTGGAGGACTGCAAGACATTGCCACGGGGGTTGAATGCAGCTAACCACTCTGCTCAGTGTCCATCAGCGCGGGCACGTTCGTTTGCCAGTATACATATAATGGAGACCGCGTCTGACACAGCTGTTGCGAGACACAGTCGGCCGAGCTTTGCTGTGCACAGCCACTTGCAGTCGCGAGAGTTGAATTCCGCGGTGGCTCCGTGGCCGTGATCGTCTAGTGGTCAGGACATTGCGTTGTGGCCGCAACAACCCAGGCTCGAATCCGGGTCACGGCACTTTTTAAAGTTCTGCCTTGCTGTCACTGCAATGACGATAGTGACCCAGTGATTGAAATCACGGTGCCCTCCTGATTTTGTGCTCATGTTCCTCAGGCTGCAGGTGGCACTACCGATTCCTTATAAACACGCGATGCCGCCGCACCAGGGCGCTGGCAGCTGCCTGTGTAATTAATCTCTATTCGAAAAGGGCAGTCGTTCGAGGTGCGATGTTCGAGCAACCAGTCGCAGCAGATCAGGAAGCTGTGTCGTGCACTGCATTCTACAAATGCCAGGAACACTGGTGTAGGTAGCGTGGCCGAGCGGTCTAAGGCGCTGGTTTAAGGCACCAGTCTCTTCGGAGTCGTGGGCCCGAACACATCGCGCGCTCGCTCCGGCGTGTCGGGCGGTGTTTACGTGTGCTTCGCGGTCGGCGGCGGTTCATCGCGGTGACTGTTTCTTCGCTGCACTAGTCAGCTGAACTGTAAGTTAACATGGATTCCGAAGACCGAGAAAATAATATCCAATGCGAGTTTGATAGAAACGTAACCCGACCGTCTGCTTTTGAAATTCATTCGTGGATGAAAAATGACTTGAAAATTCCTGAAAGTGATGTGTTAGGCTTGCAATTAGACGCGTTCCTGAACTCTTTGTTTGTAAAATTGAAATGTCCGGAATTGTGCGATGCCCCTGTCAGTGAAAACGGTGGCGTACGTAAATTCAAACACTCTGATGGGACAATTAGCAATGTGACTCTGTCGAATGCTGGATTTGGTATTCGAAATGTTCGGGTATTCAATCTGCCGTTTGAGACTAGGAATGAGACAATAGCTCGTAGCCTTATGCCTTATGGCACAGTTTTGTCGATTACGAAGGAAAAGTGGTCGTCCGCTTACATATATCAGGTTGAGAACGGTATCCGTAGTGTCAAGATGATTGTGAGGAAGCACGTTCCCTCGTTTTTGGTTATGGCCGGCCACCGGGCTTTTATTTCGTATAGTGGTCAGCCGCAAACGTGTTCCTATTGCAATGCCACCGACCATTTTCGGCAAAATTGTCCTCGGCGTAGGCGCCCTGTGCAGCTACCGCCCCGTGGGCAAGATGACGACGCGTCGTACGCGGCCGTGTTGTTAGGTGTTCCCCGTTCACCGGCACGTTCCGCAGAAACGGCAACGCCTTTAGTTGATGCGGTCGCGATGGATGTCGATGCCACTGCAACCGGACTTGATTCTGTTCAAAACATGTCCGTTTCTTCTCAGTCAGTTCCCGTAGCTACTGTATTGCTTCCGCCTCCGGCTGGGCCAGTAGTTCCGGAGCGGACCGGATCAGAACCCGTTCAGGTGGTTACCCCCCCTGTTGCTGTTGTGGATTCGTCACCTTCTACGTCCGTGCTTCAGGGTGTTCCGGACACAGCTCCTGCCTCACAGGAACCAAAGCCAAGGCGTGAAAGTGTTTCGGAGAGGCGTGGCAATACTGACCGCTTCCGCAGTGCCAGTAGTTCGCGGATTTTAGACACACGGTCTTTTTCTCGCGGAGAACGCAGCCCGTCTCCGGAATGGAAGCAGGTTCCCCGTCCGAAGTCAAAACAAAAACAAAAATCTGTGCAAAAGCCGGCGCACAAGCCCTTGCCCCGCCCCGTAGTCGAATCACGGCCGTCGGTTGCGACGGGGCGTCGTCCACAGCGTCCTGTGGCGAGCAGTCAGCCGGCGCCTACGACAAGTGTGTCGGCAGACAGGCGGGAACAGGTTGTCCAGCAGTTAAAGGAAATGTTGCACCACTCTGATGTAAATCTAGCAATGGACACTACGACGTCTCAGGCAACGAACCCGGCACAACTTTCGGTTAAGCGTAAGGCGGAAGACACCCCCCAGCGTCGCACGCGTCCCCCTTCACAGGATTCCGCGTCCGCACCTCCCACACAAGAACCGCCTACTTCAGCTGCACCGTTTGAACGTTGTGACTGGGCGGACGATATGGAGGAGGAGGGTGGGTCCACTCCTGTCGTCTAATTTGTTTTCTTTGTTTTTCCCTGTTGTTTATGGTAGCAAGCCCTCCATCAGTTGTGGCTACTATTAATCTTAATAAGTTGGAGTCGCCTGTGAAGTTTGCAAGTTTTGTGGGTTTTATAAATTACATTGCTGCTGATGTAGTGTTTTTGCAGGAGGTTGTGATAGATATACTTCACTCCATTCCGGGCTATCAAGTGCTCTTGAACTTTGATATCGAGTGTAATTGTGGTACTGCCATTTTAATTCGTGTTGGTCATGATTATAGTAATGTCGCTACAATTCCTAACGGTCGTGGTGTAGCCTGCACGATCAACAACGTACGATATATTAACGTGTACGCCCCTTCTGGTGCCGACGGGCAGCCACGTCGCCGTGTGTTTTATAGCAGTGACATTTGTCACCTTTTACAGGGCCCCCACCTGCCCGTAGTCATGGGCGGCGATTTTAATTGCGTGCTGGACGATAGAGATCAGGAGCCACGGCCTTATAAATGCCTAGAATTACAGACGCTCGTTACTGAGATGAATTTAATTGACTCGTGGTGTTATTTACACCCGCGGGACGTGGGCTTTACTTTCTTTTATCCCACGGGAAGGAGTCGGCTCGATAGGATTTATGTTTCTCGTGATAAACAGCACTGTCTTACGGACTCCTCTGTTCACCCTGTGATTTTTTCCGATCATTGTGCGTATGTCTGCCGCTTTCATTCTCTATTGGCGGGTAAACCCCGCGCCAGTCGATTATGGAAGTTTAATGTGCGACATCTCTCACACCCACATTTTGCGCCGGTTATCGTGCGTGTGTGGCAGAGGGTGCTAAAATATCGCGGTCTATATGCCTCCACTTTGTCTTGGTGGGTCGAATTTGTTAAGCCGGCATTACGCAAGGCCATCCTGGAGTTCGGTCAGGATGTTGCTCACTGGGAGCGTTCTACATTGCACTTTTACGAGAGCTGTTTAAATGATGCCATCCACCTGCACACAACTAATCCCGCTCTTCGGATGGCGACAATTCGGCGTATCAAACTCCGTCTTCTGGATTTGAAAAGGGAATCGTTACGCGGATCTGTCGTACGGAGCCGAGCCCCCGGGGCGCTTGATGATGAAGCGCCTTCCGTGTTTCATCAGCTGCGCGAACGCCGGCGCGCGAAGCGACGTTACGTCACAGAGCTGGAATCAGCTGACGGTGCGCGGCTTAATAGCCAGGCGGCAATTCTTGCCGAGGCCCACCGTCACTTCATCGAACTTTTCAGTGAGAAATACACTGATACTGCCGCGATTTCAGAGCTTCTCCACGACGTTCCGTACGTCTTATCCGTAGCGGATCGCCGTCGCCTCACAGAAAACTTTACTGTGGACGAAGTGAGTGATGTCCTAAAACTGTGTTCCCAGAATAAATCACCGGGCGCTGATGGGTTGCCACCGGAATTTTATTTGCATTTTTGGCACTTGTTTGGCTCGGCCCTGACTGATGTTTTTAATGAAATTTTAAATGGTGTGGATGTTCCTGCGTCCTTGCTGGAAGGGATTGTGGTCTTGGCTCCTAAGGTTCCAGTTGCCAGGAAACTGTGCAATCTTAGACCCATCACCCTTCTTAATGGTGACTACAAACTCTTCACCAAATGTGTCTCCTCACGCTTGAAGCTGGTCATGAAAAAACTGATTAGTCCCTTTCAATACTGTGCAGTGCCTCAACGCACTCTCTATGGTGCTGTGTCCACATACCGAGATGCCATTGCCTATGCTTCGACGAATAGGATTCCTTTTGGCATTTTATCCATCGATTTTGCAATGGCTTTTGACAGAGTTAGCCACCTATATCTCCGGCGAGTGCTCCAGAAGTTTGGTTTCGGTGTAAAGTATATAACTATGATTTTTAACCTTTTCAAAAATTCCACCTCACGGATTAGTATCAATGGATTTTTGTCGGAACCTGTTCCGCTCTGCTGTTCAGTCAAACAAGGGTGCCCTCTGTCAATGGCGCTTTACGCAATCTCCTTAGATCCTTTGTTGCGTAAGTTGCACAGTGTTTGTAGGGGAATCCGTATTGGGGATGAGAAGCACGTTTGTCGCGCCTATGCTGACGACCTTGGCCTCTTGGTGTCCTCGGCTACCGATTTTGATACAATACGCGCTGTTCTTACACAGTATGAACGTGCATCCGGTGCGAGCATCAATACCCGTAAGACGGTTTTTCTGCCTATTTATGCAGCGACACGTGGCTTCAAACGCCCATGGTTTACAGTGAAGCAGGAACACAAGATTTTGGGTGTTCGCTTTCAAGCCAATCTGTTACAGACTGCGTCCTACAACTGGCGTATTGTCTTAAATGGCATACGAGCTATGGCTAGCCTGTCCGCTACTCGCACCCTCGCATTAACACAGCGGGTGATTTTAATAAATGTTTTCTTGCTCAGCAAAGCCTGGTACCTCGCACAATTATTTCAGGTACCCAAGAATTTGGGCAGAGCCATAACACAGGCAGTCTATTGGCTACTGTGGCGGGGACATATTTTCAAGGTGTCTTACGAAACATGTACTTTACCGCGCGAACAGGGTGGGCTCGGGCTCATTCATTTTGCTATGAAAGCCGCAGCGTTGCTCCTTCATCGGACGAGCGTCACTATTGAACAGGATCCGTCGAGCCCTACAGCTGTTCTGTTCGCTATTCATCGTCCACTTTCTGACGTAGCACCTCTAGACCCGACTACAATACCGTTTCAGCTGCGTTATGTTCGAGAATACTACATTCACAAAAGTTATCTCGCCGCCGACGTACTCGACCCTCGCACACGGACTGTGAAACGTGTCTACCAGGGACTAAGAGGACAGCCAGTCGGTAATAAGATGGAGGCGCGCTACCCGCGATCTGCGTGGAGGACGGTGTGGGCTCATGTTCACGCTCCCTTCCTGTCAGCGGACGTCAGCAGCTTTTGGTACCAAGTGGTTAACCGAATTCTGCCCACCAACGAAAAGCTGCGCCGCATTCACTTATCTCCATCGAGCTTGTGTGAAGACTGTCGCCAAGACGACACCTTAGAACATCGTTTCGTGTGCCTGAGGTCACAGTCGGCTTGGAACATTGCCGTCAGGATGCTCGCACTTATCAACCGGACCAGCGCTGCCGCCTTTTCTGCGGACACGGCATTGATCCCGGACTTCAACCCATATCCGCATACGAAGCGTGCCGCCACTGCGTGGATCGTGGCTCACACTGTGTTCGCCCTCCTGCAATTGCGACTTACGGACGACTATGCCTATCTGGTTTATTTGTCCACGCAACATGACCTCACTAAAACCAGGAAAGACTATGACAAAATCTTTGCCAATTTTCTGCACATTGCACTCGCATTTGCCCACGACAAACTGTTGTAAGCAACACTTCACTGCTGCGACTTTTCTTTCCTTCTGTGTTTTGCATTGTCTCCGGGCCCGGATACATAGTTAATGCAAATTGAATACTACAGGAACAGTGAATCATTCAACAAGTACGATGCTTACGCTTGTGCCGGACTGCAACGTGGAAACGACGACGAAAAGTTTAACACAGTTTTATCCTGTGTTCGTGTGTGTTTGTGTTTCGTTGTGGTTTAGTGATTTCTTTATGTTTTTATTCATTTTTTTACACCGTCTGGTTCCTCCGTCATCGGCGTACATTCACGGATGCGTTACGCACCGCGCTGCCACGGAGATTGTTTGGTTTTCAAGAAAAGAGGATTTTTTACTTTCTTTTTATTACGTCGGAGAGGATTGTGTTTTCCTTCTCGTTTTCCGCCGGACAGTTTCGGAAAGTTCGGGAGTCTACTCATTCCTTTGACACGTGTCGATAATTTTAAATTTTTGTGACTTTTTTCATTACTTATTTTAATGGCCGCTACGAAGCATTTTGAACATCAAATCATGGGACGTGTGAAGGGTGTTCCTTCCCTGTGACTGAGAGGACTAACACAGGCAGTATTTGATTTTTTATTCTTTTTTTTCCAATTTTATTCTTTCCTTTACTGAATTTAGGTGGACAGCGCCTCATGCGCTGTTATTCTTTCATTTTTTATTTTAAGGCGTGTAGGCGCAAAGCTACTGCTTGCTGTCATTATAGGCCTGCACTTTAACTTCAAGAGGTTTTAGTTTTCCTTCGATGCTTCGTTCGCGGTGAACAGCCACAAGAAACTTTCCCCAAAGCAATCCAGTATCTCTGATTTCATCCCTTCATCTTGAATACCAACGTCTTCCAAGGAACCATACCGAGAAGTTTACGGTTTTCAACTGAATGGACAGTGCACCAATTCGTCTTTTCTGTTTGCAAGCAGCACCGTTTTCTTTTATAGCTGAAGAAGCTCGCCGAAGAAGGCAAAATTGGAGAGCGCAAGGCCGGGCTATAAGGGGAGTTGGGAAACCCAAAAAAAAAAAAAAAAAAAAAAAAAAAAAAAAAAAAAAAAAAAAAAAAGCTGCCAATTTTTACTTCTCGTTTTAAAAAAAAAAAAAAAAAAAAAAAGCTGCCAATGTTTTCTGTCTCGAAAACAGGAGCACTGATTTCCCGCGAAGGAAAAAGCGCAGCGTCGGTTTCTTAAACTGTCGTAGCACAGTGGTGCGTGGTGTAACAACAGGATTCACCGGCGCAGTTTCGTCTCATGATTGCTGGCGTTCGTCTCCACGAGACGCGTCCCGAGCATGCCGTTCTACGAAGTGGAAACGTTAATTTTTGCAGTTGTCGTCAAGTAGCGGGTGGGCGCTCGCCGTGTTTGTTGGAGGAGTGCTTGTGTCGTTATCCGGTGTCGTCTAGTGGCTGGGATACCTGGCTCTCGCCCAGGAGGCCTGGGTTCGATTCCCGGTACCGGAAATGCACTTTTTATTGCTCCTCTTATGCGACTTGTCCCGACTTAGCTCGACTGACGCTCCCCTGACGCTTGCAGAAAACTACGTAAAATATGATTCGCGGCCACAAGTGACGGCGAGAGAGATGCGACATCTGTCCACCTCTTATCCGGGCACATACCTGCGGTCAACAGACTTGGAGGACTGCAAGACATTGCCACGGGGGTTGAATGCAGCTAACCACTCTGCTCAGTGTCCATCAGCGCGGGCACGTTCGTTTGCCAGTATACATATAATGGAGACCGCGTCTGACACAGCTGTTGCGAGACACAGTCGGCCGAGCTTTGCTGTGCACAGCCACTTGCAGTCGCGAGAGTTGAATTCCGCGGTGGCTCCGTGGCCGTGATCGTCTAGTGGTCAGGACATTGCGTTGTGGCCGCAACAACCCAGGCTCGAATCCGGGTCACGGCACTTTTTAAAGTTCTGCCTTGCTGTCACTGCAATGACGATAGTGACCCAGTGATTGAAATCACGGTGCCCTCCTGATTTTGTGCTCATGTTCCTCAGGCTGCAGGTGGCACTACCGATTCCTTATAAACACGCGATGCCGCCGCACCAGGGCGCTGGCAGCTGCCTGTGTAATTAATCTCTATTCGAAAAGGGCAGTCGTTCGAGGTGCGATGTTCGAGCAACCAGTCGCAGCAGATCAGGAAGCTGTGTCGTGCACTGCATTCTACAAATGCCAGGAACACTGGTGTAGGTAGCGTGGCCGAGCGGTCTAAGGCGCTGGTTTAAGGCACCAGTCTCTTCGGAGGCGTGGGTTCGAATCCCACCGCTGCCAATTTTTACTTCTCGTTTTTGTGCCATTGCGGTGTGTTCTCGTGGGGTAGAACGCAGCTCCTGTGACCGCCGCGTCGCGCAGGTAGCGTGGCCGAGCGGTCTAAGGCGCTGGTTTCAGGCACCAGTCTCTTCGGAGGCGTGGGTTCGAATCCCACCGCTGCCAACGTTTTCTGTCTCGAAAACAGGAGCACTGATTTCCCGCGAAGGAAAAAGCGCAGCGTCGGTTTCTTAAACTGTCGTAGCACAGTGGTGCGTGGTGTAACAACAGGATTCACCGGCGCAGTTTCGTCTCATGATTGCTGGCGTTCGTCTCCACGAGACGCGTCCCGAGCATGCCGTTCTACGAAGTGGAAACGTTAATTTTTGCAGTTGTCGTCAAGTAGCGGGTGGGCGCTCGCCGTGTTTGTTGGAGGAGTGCTTGTGTCGTTATCCGGTGTCGTCTAGTGGCTGGGATACCTGGCTCTCGCCCAGGAGGCCTGGGTTCGATTCCCGGTACCGGAAATGCACTTTTTATTGCTCCTCTTATGCGACTTGTCCCGACTTAGCTCGACTGACGCTCCGCTGACGCTTGCAGAAAACTACGTAAAATATGATTCGCGGCCACAAGTGACGGCGAGAGAGATGCGACATCTGTCCACCTCTTATCCGGGCACATACCTGCGGTCAACAGACTTGGAGGACTGCAAGACATTGCCACGGGGGTTGAATGCAGCTAACCACTCTGCTCAGTGTCCATCAGCGCGGGCACGTTCGTTTACCAGTATACATATAATGGAGACCGCGTCTGACACAGCTGTTGCGAGACACAGTCGGCCGAGCTTTGCTGTGCACAGCCACTTGCAGTCGCGAGAGTTGAATTCCGCGGTGGCTCCGTGGCCGTGATCGTCTAGTGGTCAGGACATTGCGTTGTGGCCGCAACAACCCAGGCTCGAATCCGGGTCACGGCACTTTTTAAAGTTCTGCCTTGCTGTCACTGCAATGACGATAGTGACCCAGTGATTGAAATCACGGTGCCCTCCTGATTTTGTGCTCATGTTCCTCAGGCTGCAGGTGGCACTACCGATTCCTTATAAACACGCGATGCCGCCGCACCAGGGCGCTGGCAGCTGCCTGTGTAATTAATCTCTATTCGAAAAGGGCAGTCGTTCGAGGTGCGATGTTCGAGCAACCAGTCGCAGCAGATCAGGAAGCTGTGTCGTGCACTGCATTCTACAAATGCCAGGAACACTGGTGTAGGTAGCGTGGCCGAGCGGTCTAAGGCGCTGGTTTAAGGCACCAGTCTCTTCGGAGGCGTGGGTTCGAATCCCACCGCTGCCAATTTTTACTTCTCGTTTTTGTGCCATTGCGGTGTGTTCTCGTGGGGTAGAACGCAGCTCCTGTGACCGCCGCGTCGCGCAGGTAGCGTGGCCGAGCGGTCTAAGGCGCTGGTTTCAGGCACCAGTCTCTTCGGAGGCGTGGGTTCGAATCCCACCGCTGCCAACGTTTTCTGTCTCGAAAACAGGAGCACTGATTTCCCGCGAAGGAAAAAGCGCAGCGTCGGTTTCTTAAACTGTCGTAGCACAGTGGTGCGTGGTGTAACAACAGGATTCACCGGCGCAGTTTCGTCTCATGATTGCTGGCGTTCGTCTCCACGAGACGCGTCCCGAGCATGCCGTTCTACGAAGTGGAAACGTTAATTTTTGCAGTTGTCGTCAAGTAGCGGGTGGGCGCTCGCCGTGTTTGTTGGAGGAGTGCTTGTGTCGTTATCCGGTGTCGTCTAGTGGCTGGGATACCTGGCTCTCGCCCAGGAGGCCTGGGTTCGATTCCCGGTACCGGAAATGCACATTTTATTGCTCCTCTTATGCGACTTGTCCCGACTTAGCTCGACTGACGCTCCGCTGACGCTTGCAGAAAACTACGTAAAATATGATTCGCGGCCACAAGTGACGGCGAGAGAGATGCGACATCTGTCCACCTCTTATCCGGGCACATACCTGCGGTCAACAGACTTGGAGGACTGCAAGACATTGCCACGGGGGTTGAATGCAGCTAACCACTCTGCTCAGTGTCCATCAGCGCGGGCACGTTCGTTTGCCAGTATACATATAATGGAGACCGCGTCTGACACAGCTGTTGCGAGACACAGTCGGCCGAGCTTTGCTGTGCACAGCCACTTGCAGTCGCGAGAGTTGAATTCCGCGGTGGCTCCGTGGCCGTGATCGTCTAGTGGTCAGGACATTGCGTTGTGGCCGCAACAACCCAGGCTCGAATCCGGGTCACGGCACTTTTTAAAGTTCTGCCTTGCTGTCACTGCAATGACGATAGTGACCCAGTGATTGAAATCACGGTGCCCTCCTGATTTTGTGCTCATGTTCCTCAGGCTGCAGGTGGCACTACCGATTCCTTATAAACACGCGATGCCGCCGCACCAGGGCGCTGGCAGCTGCCTGTGTAATTAATCTCTATTCGAAAAGGGCAGTCGTTCGAGGTGCGATGTTCGAGCAACCAGTCGCAGCAGATCAGGAAGCTGTGTCGTGCACTGCATTCTACAAATGCCAGGAACACTGGTGTAGGTAGCGTGGCCGAGCGGTCTAAGGCGCTGGTTTAAGGCACCAGTCTCTTCGGAGGCGTGGGTTCGAATCCCACCGCTGCCAATTTTTACTTCTCGTTTTTGTGCCATTGCGGTGTGTTCTCGTGGGGTAGAACGCAGCTCCTGTGACCGCCGCGTCGCGTAGGTAGCGTGGCCGAGCGGTCTAAGGCGCTGGTTTCAGGCACCAGTCTCTTCGGAGGCGTGGGTTCGAATCCCACCGCTGCCAACGTTTTCTGTCTCGAAAACAGGAGCACTGATTTCCCGCGAAGGAAAAAGCGCAGCGTCGGTTTCTTAAACTGTCGTAGCACAGTGGTGCGTGGTGTAACAACAGGATTCACCGGCGCAGTTTCGTCTCATGATTGCTGGCGTTCGTCTCCACGAGACGCGTCCCGAGCATGCCGTTCTACGAAGTGGAAACGTTAATTTTTGCAGTTGTCGTCAAGTAGCGGGTGGGCGCTCGCCGTGTTTGTTGGAGGAGTGCTTGTGTCGTTATCCGGTGTCGTCTAGTGGCTGGGATACCTGGCTCTCGCCCAGGAGGCCTGGGTTCGATTCCCGGTACCGGAAATGCACTTTTTATTGCTCCTCTTATGCGACTTGTCCCGACTTAGCTCGACTGACGCTCCCCTGACGCTTGCAGAAAACTACGTAAAATATGATTCGCGGCCACAAGTGACGGCGAGAGAGATGCGACATCTGTCCACCTCTTATCCGGGCACATACCTGCGGTCAACAGACTTGGAGGACTGCAAGACATTGCCACGGGGGTTGAATGCAGCTAACCACTCTGCTCAGTGTCCATCAGCGCGGGCACGTTCGTTTGCCAGTATACATATAATGGAGACCGCGTCTGACACAGCTGTTGCGAGACACAGTCGGCCGAGCTTTGCTGTGCACAGCCACTTGCAGTCGCGAGAGTTGAATTCCGCGGTGGCTCCGTGGCCGTGATCGTCTAGTGGTCAGGACATTGCGTTGTGGCCGCAACAACCCAGGCTCGAATCCGGGTCACGGCACTTTTTAAAGTTCTGCCTTGCTGTCACTGCAATGACGATAGTGACCCAGTGATTGAAATCACGGTGCCCTCCTGATTTTGTGCTCATGTTCCTCAGGCTGCAGGTGGCACTACCGATTCCTTATAAACACGCGATGCCGCCGCACCAGGGCGCTGGCAGCTGCCTGTGTAATTAATCTCTATTCGAAAAGGGCAGTCGTTCGAGGTGCGATGTTCGAGCAACCAGTCGCAGCAGATCAGGAAGCTGTGTCGTGCACTGCATTCTACAAATGCCAGGAACACTGGTGTAGGTAGCGTGGCCGAGCGGTCTAAGGCGCTGGTTTAAGGCACCAGTCTCTTCGGAGGCGTGGGTTCGAATCCCACCGCTGCCAACTTTTACTTCTCGTTTTTGTGCCATTGCGGTGTGTTCTCGTGGGGTAGAACGCAGCTCCTGTGACCGCCGCGTCGCGTAGGTAGCGTGGCCGAGCGGTCTAAGGCGCTGGTTTCAGGCACCAGTCTCTTCGGAGGCGTGGGTTCGAATCCCACCGCTGCCAACGTTTTCTGTCTCGAAAACAGGAGCACTGATTTCCCGCGAAGGAAGAAGCGCAGCGTCGGTTTCTTAAACTGTCGTAGCACAGTGGTGCGTGGTGTAACAACATGATTCACCGGCGCAGTTTCGTCTCATGATTGCTGGCGTTCGTCTCCACGAGACGCGTCCCGAGCATGCCGTTCTACGAAGTGGAAACGTTAATTTTTGCAGTTGTCGTCAAGTAGCGGGTGGGCGCTCGCCGTGTTTGTTGGAGGAGTGCTTGTGTCGTTATCCGCTGTCGTCTAGTGGCTGGGATACCTGGCTCTCGCCCAGGAGGCCTGGGTTCGATTCCCGGTACCGGAAATGCACTTTTTATTGCTCCTCTTATGCGACTTGTCCCGACTTAGCTCGACTGACGCTCCCCTGACGCTTGCAGAAAACTACGTAAAATATGATTCGCGGCCACAAGTGACGGCGAGAGAGATGCGACATCTGTCCACCTCTTATCCGGGCACATACCTGCGGTCAACAGACTTGGAGGACTGCAAGACATTGCCACGGGGGTTGAATGCAGCTAACCACTCTGCTCAGTGTCCATCAGCGCGGGCACGTTCGTTTGCCAGTATACATATAATGGAGACCGCGTCTGACACAGCTGTTGCGAGACACAGTCGGCCGAGCTTTGCTGTGCACAGCCACTTGCAGTCGCGAGAGTTGAATTCCGCGGTGGCTCCGTGGCCGTGATCGTCTAGTGGTCAGGACATTGCGTTGTGGCCGCAACAACCCAGGCTCGAATCCGGGTCACGGCACTTTTTAAAGTTCTGCCTTGCTGTCACTGCAATGACGATAGTGACCCAGTGATTGAAATCACGGTGCCCTCCTGATTTTGTGCTCATGTTCCTCAGGCTGCAGGTGGCACTACCGATTCCTTATAAACACGCGATGCCGCCGCACCAGGGCGCTGGCAGCTGCCTGTGTAATTAATCTCTATTCGAAAAGGGCAGTCGTTCGAGGTGCGATGTTCGAGCAACCAGTCGCAGCAGATCAGGAAGCTGTGTCGTGCACTGCATTCTACAAATGCCAGGAACACTGGTGTAGGTAGCGTGGCCGAGCGGTCTAAGGCGCTGGTTTAAGGCACCAGTCTCTTCGGAGGCGTGGGTTCGAATCCCACCGCTGCCAATTTTTAGTTCTCGTTTTTGTGCCATTGCGGTGTGTTCTCGTGGGTAGAACGCAGCTCCTGTGACCGCCGCGTCGCGCAGGTAGCGTGGCCGAGCGGTCTAAGGCGCTGGTTTCAGGCACCAGTCTCTTCGGAGGCGTGGGTTCGAATCCCACCGCTGCCAACGTTTTCTGTCTCGAAAACAGGAGCACTGATTTCCCGCGAAGGAAAAAGCGCAGCGTCGGTTTCTTAAACTGTCGTAGCACAGTGGTGCGTGGTGTAACAACAGGATTCACCGGCGCAGTTTCGTCTCATGATTGCTGGCGTTCGTCTCCACGAGACGCGTCCCGAGCATGCCGTTCTACGAAGTGGAAACGTTAATTTTTGCAGTTGTCGTCAAGTAGCGGGTGGGCGCTCGCCGTGTTTGTTGGAGGAGTGCTTGTGTCGTTATCCGGTGTCGTCTAGTGGCTGGGATACCTGGCTCTCGCCCAGGAGGCCTGGGTTCGATTCCCGGTACCGGAAATGCACTTTTTATTGCTCCTCTTATGCGACTTGTCCCGACTTAGCTCGACTGACGCTCCGCTGACGCTTGCAGAAAACTACGTAAAATATGATTCGCGGCCACAAGTGACGGCGAGAGAGATGCGACATCTGTCCACCTCTTATCCGGGCACATACCTGCGGTCAACAGACTTGGAGGACTGCAAGACATTGCCACGGGGGTTGAATGCAGCTAACCACTCTGCTCAGTGTCCATCAGCGCGGGCACGTTCGTTTGCCAGTATACATATAATGGAGACCGCGTCTGACACAGCTGTTGCGAGACACAGTCGGCCGAGCTTTGCTGTGCACAGCCACTTGCAGTCGCGAGAGTTGAATTCCGCGGTGGCTCCGTGGCCGTGATCGTCTAGTGGTCAGGACATTGCGTTGTGGCCGCAACAACCCAGGCTCGAATCCGGGTCACGGCACTTTTTAAAGTTCTGCCTTGCTGTCACTGCAATGACGATAGTGACCCAGTGATTGAAATCACGGTGCCCTCCTGATTTTGTGCTCATGTTCCTCAGGCTGCAGGTGGCACTACCGATTCCTTATAAACACGCGATGCCGCCGCACCAGGGCGCTGGCAGCTGCCTGTGTAATTAATCTCTATTCGAAAAGGGCAGTCGTTCGAGGTGCGATGTTCGAGCAACCAGTCGCAGCAGATCAGGAAGCTGTGTCGTGCACTGCATTCTACAAATGCCAGGAACACTGGTGTAGGTAGCGTGGCCGAGCGGTCTAAGGCGCTGGTTTAAGGCACCAGTCTCTTCGGAGGCGTGGGTTCGGATCCCACCGCTGCCAATTTTTACTTCTCGTTTTCGTGCCATTGCGGTGTGTTCTCGTGGGGTAGAACGCAGCTCCTGTGACCGCCGCGTCGCGCAGGTAGCGTGGCCGAGCGGTCTAAGGCGCTGGTTTCAGGCACCAGTCTCTTCGGAGGCGTGGGTTCGAATCCCACCGCTGCCAACGTTTTCTGTCTCGAAAACAGGAGCACTGATTTCCCGCGAAGGAAAAAGCGCAGCGTCGGTTTCTTAAACTGTCGTAGCACAGTGGTGCGTGGTGTAACAACAGGATTCACCGGCGCAGTTTCGTCTCATGATTGCTGGCGTTCGTCTCCACGAGACGCGTCCCGAGCATGCCGTTCTACGAAGTGGAAACGTTAATTTTTGCAGTTGTCGTCAAGTAGCGGTTGGGCGCTCGCCGTGTTTGTTGGAGGAGTGCTTGTGTCGTTATCCGGTGTCGTCTAGTGGCTGGGATACCTGGCTCTCGCCCAGGAGGCCTGGGTTCGATTCCCGGTACCGGAAATGCACATTTTATTGCTCCTCTTATGCGACTTGTCCCGACTTAGCTCGACTGACGCTCCGCTGACGCTTGCAGAAAACTACGTAAAATATGATTCGCGGCCACAAGTGACGGCGAGAGAGATGCGACATCTGTCCACCTCTTATCCGGGCACATACCTGCGGTCAACAGACTTGGAGGACTGCAAGACATTGCCACGGGGGTTGAATGCAGCTAACCACTCTGCTCAGTGTCCATCAGCGCGGGCACGTTCGTTTGCCAGTATACATATAATGGAGACCGCGTCTGACACAGCTGTTGCGAGACACAGTCGGCCGAGCTTTGCTGTGCACAGCCACTTGCAGTCGCGAGAGTTGAATTCCGCGGTGGCTCCGTGGCCGTGATTGTCTAGTGGTCAGGACATTGCGTTGTGGCCGCAACAACCCAGGCTCGAATCCGGGTCACGGCACTTTTTAAAGTTCTGCCTTGCTGTCACTGCAATGACGATAGTGACCCAGTGATTGAAATCACGGTGCCCTCCTGATTTTGTGCTCATGTTCCTCAGGCTGCAGGTGGCACTACCGATTCCTTATAAACACGCGATGCCGCCGCACCAGGGCGCTGGCAGCTGCCTGTGTAGTTAATCTCTATTCGAAAAGGGCAGTCGTTCGAGGTGCGATGTTCGAGCAACCAGTCGCAGCAGATCAGGAAGCTGTGTCGTGCACTGCATTCTACAAATGCCAGGAACACTGGTGTAGGTAGCGTGGCCGAGCGGTCTAAGGCGCTGGTTTAAGGCACCAGTCTCTTCGGAGGCGTGGGTTCGAATCCCACCGCTGCCAATTTTTACTTCTCGTCTTTGTGCCATTGCGGTGTGTTCTCGTGGGGTAGAACGCAGCTCCTGTGACCGCCGCGTCGCGCAGGTAGCGTGGCCGAGCGGTCTAAGGCGCTGGTTTCAGGCACCAGTCTCTTCGGAGGCGTGGGTTCGAATCCCACCGCTGCCAACGTTTTCTGTCTCGAAAACAGGAGCACTGATTTCCCGCGAAGGAAAAAGCGCAGCGTCGGTTTCTTAAACTGTCGTAGCACAGTGGTGCGTGGTGTAACAACAGGATTCACCGGCGCAGTTTCGTCTCATGATTGCTGGCGTTCGTCTCCACGAGACGCGTCCCGAGCATGCCGTTCTACGAAGTGGAAACGTTAATTTTTGCAGTTGTCGTCAAGTAGCGGGTGGGCGCTCGCCGTGTTTGTTGGAGGAGTGCTTGTGTCGTTATCCGCTGTCGTCTAGTGGCTGGGATACCTGGCTCTCGCCCAGGAGGCCTGGGTTCGATTCCCGGTACCGGAAATGCACATTTTATTGCTCCTCTTATGCGACTTGTCCCGACTTAGCTCGACTGACGCTCCGCTGACGCTTGCAGAAAACTACGTAAAATATGATTCGCGGCCACAAGTGACGGCGAGAGAGATGCGACATCTGTCCACCTCTTATCCGGGCACATACCTGCGGTCAACAGACTTGGAGGACTGCAAGACATTGCCACGGGGGTTGAATGCAGCTAACCACTCTGCTCAGTGTCCATCAGCGCGGGCACGTTCGTTTGCCAGTATACATATAATGGAGACCGCGTCTGACACAGCTGTTGCGAGACACAGTCGGCCGAGCTTTGCTGTGCACAGCCACTTGCAGTCGCGAGAGTTGAATTCCGCGGTGGCTCCGTGGCCGTGATCGTCTAGTGGTCAGGACATTGCGTTGTGGCCGCAACAACCCAGGCTCGAATCCGGGTCACGGCACTTTTTAAAGTTCTGCCTTGCTGTCACTGCAATGACGATAGTGACCCAGTGATTGAAATCACGGTGCCCTCCTGATTTTGTGCTCATGTTCCTCAGGCTGCAGGTGGCACTACCGATTCCTTATAAACACGCGATGCCGCCGCACCAGGGCGCTGGCAGCTGCCTGTGTAATTAATCTCTATTCGAAAAGGGCAGTCGTTCGAGGTGCGATGTTCGAGCAACCAGTCGCAGCAGATCAGGAAGCTGTGTCGTGCACTGCATTCTACAAATGCCAGGAACACTGGTGTAGGTAGCGTGGCCGAGCGGTCTAAGGCGCTGGTTTAAGGCACCAGTCTCTTCGGAGGCGTGGGTTCGGATCCCACCGCTGCCAATTTTTACTTCTCGTTTTTGTGCCATTGCGGTGTGTTCTCGTGGGGTAGAACGCAGCTCCTGTGACCGCCGCGTCGCGCAGGTAGCGTGGCCGAGCGGTCTAAGGCGCTGGTTTCAGGCACCAGTCTCTTCGGAGGCGTGGGTTCGAATCCCACCGCTGCCAACGTTTTCTGTCTCGAAAACAGGAGCACTGATTTCCCGCGAAGGAAAAAGCGCAGCGTCGGTTTCTTAAACTGTCGTAGCACAGTGGTGCGTGGTGTAACAACAGGATTCACCGGCGCAGTTTCGTCTCATGATTGCTGGCGTTCGTCTCCACGAGACGCGTCCCGAGCATGCCGTTCTACGAAGTGGAAACGTTAATTTTTGCAGTTGTCGTCAAGTAGCGGGTGGGCGCTCGCCGTGTTTGTTGGAGGAGTGCTTGTGTCGTTATCCGGTGTCGTCTAGTGGCTGGGATACCTGGCTCTCGCCCAGGAGGCCTGGGTTCGATTCCCGGTACCGGAAATGCACATTTTATTGCTCCTCTTATGCGACTTGTCCCGACTTAGCTCGACTGACGCTCCGCTGACGCTTGCAGAAAACTACGTAAAATATGATTCGCGGCCACAAGTGACGGCGAGAGAGATGCGACATCTGTCCACCTCTTATCCGGGCACATACCTGCGGTCAACAGACTTGGAGGACTGCAAGACATTGCCACGGGGGTTGAATGCAGCTAACCACTCTGCTCAGTGTCCATCAGCGCGGGCACGTTCGTTTGCCAGTATACATATAATGGAGACCGCGTCTGACACAGCTGTTGCGAGACACAGTCGGCCGAGCTTTGCTGTGCACAGCCACTTGCAGTCGCGAGAGTTGAATTCCGCGGTGGCTCCGTGGCCGTGATCGTCTAGTGGTCAGGACATTGCGTTGTGGCCGCAACAACCCAGGCTCGAATCCGGGTCACGGCACTTTTTAAAGTTCTGCCTTGCTGTCACTGCAATGACGATAGTGACCCAGTGATTGAAATCACGGTGCCCTCCTGATTTTGTGCTCATGTTCCTCAGGCTGCAGGTGGCACTACCGATTCCTTATAAACACGCGATGCCGCCGCACCAGGGCGCTGGCAGCTGCCTGTGTAATTAATCTCTATTCGAAAAGGGCAGTCGTTCGAGGTGCGATGTTCGAGCAACCAGTCGCAGCAGATCAGGAAGCTGTGTCGTGCACTGCATTCTACAAATGCCAGGAACACTGGTGTAGGTAGCGTGGCCGAGCGGTCTAAGGCGCTGGTTTAAGGCACCAGTCTCTTCGGAGGCGTGGGTTCGGATCCCACCGCTGCCAATTTTTACTTCTCGTTTTTGTGCCATTGCGGTGTGTTCTCGTGGGGTAGAACGCAGCTCCTGTGACCGCCGCGTCGCGCAGGTAGCGTGGCCGAGCGGTCTAAGGCGCTGGTTTCAGGCACCAGTCTCTTCGGAGGCGTGGGTTCGAATCCCACCGCTGCCAACGTTTTCTGTCTCGAAAACAGGAGCACTGATTTCCCGCGAAGGAAAAAGCGCAGCGTCGGTTTCTTAAACTGTCGTAGCACAGTGGTGCGTGGTGTAACAACAGGATTCACCGGCGCAGTTTCGTCTCATGATTGCTGGCGTTCGTCTCCACGAGACGCGTCCCGAGCATGCCGTTCTACGAAGTGGAAACGTTAATTTTTGCAGTTGTCGTCAAGTAGCGGGTGGGCGCTCGCCGTGTTTGTTGGAGGAGTGCTTGTGTCGTTATCCGGTGTCGTCTAGTGGCTGGGATACCTGGCTCTCGCCCAGGAGGCCTGGGTTCGATTCCCGGTACCGGAAATGCACATTTTATTGCTCCTCTTATGCGACTTGTCCCGACTTAGCTCGACTGACGCTCCGCTGACGCTTGCAGAAAACTACGTAAAATATGATTCGCGGCCACAAGTGACGGCGAGAGAGATGCGACATCTGTCCACCTCTTATCCGGGCACATACCTGCGGTCAACAGACTTGGAGGACTGCAAGACATTGCCACGGGGGTTGAATGCAGCTAACCACTCTGCTCAGTGTCCATCAGCGCGGGCACGTTCGTTTGCCAGTATACATATAATGGAGACCGCGTCTGACACAGCTGTTGCGAGACACAGTCGGCCGAGCTTTGCTGTGCACAGCCACTTGCAGTCGCGAGAGTTGAATTCCGCGGTGGCTCCGTGGCCGTGATCGTCTAGTGGTCAGGACATTGCGTTGTGGCCGCAACAACCCAGGCTCGAATCCGGGTCACGGCACTTTTCAGTTGCGCTTGAGACGCGCTAGTGTGAGGAGGTACCGTCCGCTCCGCCAAGCTAGCGATTGTTTACAAGTGGTGTTTGTGTCCGTCGCGTGTCGTACTACTGTTCTGTGCCTGCGTGTTGTTGTGTCTTTCGTGTTCACGTTCAATGCTGTTAGCCCGTTAAGGGTTAATTAGCGATATGTCTCGTCAGTGTCCCAGGAAGAATACCCTGAAATTTGAATTTGATAAGTCTACCCGTGCTCTGCAACCAAGCTCCCTCGAGATCCACGAATGGATTGTCGATGTCATCGGGATAACTACAGAACTGGTCCACACTGCCTATTACGATTTGGAACAATACTGTTTCTTCGTCAAGCTGCACAATCCTGTTATTATGGAGCGACTGCTGCTGAAATTCGGGGGACGCATTGAATTTCGCCATCGGAACGGAACTGTGAGTATCGTTACGCTTTCAAATGCTGATGTAGAGTTGAAAAATGTCCGTGTATTCAATCTCCCACCTGAAGTTGAAAATTGCTACCTGAAGGAGGTTTTGTCGAAGTACGGTGACGTCAGGTCTGTTAGAAATGAAATGTGGTCCAGGGATCATAAGCTGCAGTGTTATAGCGGGGTGCGATCCGTTGAAATGGCAGTAAAGGTTAATATCCCGTCGCACATTATGGTGAGTGGATACAAGGGGCTAGTTACCTATACCGGACAAATTCCCACGTGCCATATTTGTAACGAGAGTGGTCACCTGAGGCAGGATTGTCCCCGTCGCATGTTTGTTTTAAAAAACAATTTGCAACAGCGACAACGGCTTACATTTAGTGATGTCCTGATGCGAAGTAATGGAGAACAGCCCGTTGTCTCTCTGAATTCCGATACCGTGCAAGATCCCACTTTAGTGAACGACAGTGCAATGATAATGCCTATTGTAGAGGAGCAATCTGCCCCTGCTGCTAGTGACCGTAGTGCCTCCGGCAATAAGCGTCCTCGGGACTCAGCCGATATTTCTTCAGATGAGGAAGGCTCCGGTCACACCCACTCTGTGCAAAAGCAAAAAGCCAGTAATGACCCAGCACTCGAATCAGCCATTGCACTGGAGGCGGAATCAACAGGCCACCCTCATGCCAAAGTTCCATTATCAGCTAATGATGTCGTCGCTGACATGGAACCGGTCGAGGGAGCCATGCAGGCATCAATTCCAGAAGGACCCGAAAATACGAATCAGGAATGTGCTCAACATACTGCAGGCACTTCCTCGCCTACGGTAGAACAAGGCACTAAGGTGCAACTTGTTGATCAAGTCGGTAGTAGTGATCACGTTCAAGACTTCAATGACCCCCACAGTGCTGCCCAAAAACAAGAGGGACCTGCACGAGGGACAGGCATTCCAAATACAGCCGGAACCGCGCAAGACACACAGCGGCGCCGCCTGAAGCCGCAGCCAAACGTCAACGTCGGCAGGGCGCAGGCGAAACGCAACGGGAGCACACAACGGCAAAAATCACCTGACAGTAAAGGAGTTGGAAATCCTGACGTGTCAGTCAGTGTAGATCAAGACACTCGCAAAGATAGACATACAGCCTCCGCAGCTTCACAAACAGTAGTGAAGTAGCAGCGGATTTCCGACTGGATCTTCTTCCCCTACAAACATTGTACACATTGGGCGAAGTGTAAATCTCGGATTTTGTACTCACTCTACTTTGACGACCATACATGACCATTAACCTTCTCGGATGAGTCAAGCTTATAAAATATTAACTATTAACGTTAACAGGATAACGTCCGATTTGAAAAAAGTTGTGTTAAAACAATTTATCTATGAAACAGAGGCGGATGTTGCATTGTTGCAAGAAGTGTTATTCACTGATTTCACCGTGCCCGGTTTTCAAATATTTTATAATGTCCTACCGGACGCAAATACAGGAACCGCAATTTTAACTCGTGAAGGTATACCGGTGATGTTGTTGGATAAACTAGTTACAGGAAGAGGCCTAAGTTGTCAAATATTTGATGTCACTGTTGTAAATGTTTATGCACCGTCTGGTACCACCAACAGAGCTGCGAGAGCTCAATTCTTCAAGGAAGACATAATCTACTTGCTGAGGAAAAATCCTGCGTCTGTAATACTTGGTGGCGACTTCAATTGTGTAGTTAACAGGAAAGATCAGGTACCGCATTTTAACTACTCTAAGGAGCTGCATGACTTAATCAAAAACATGAAGTACAAAGATGCATGGGAAGTAAAATTCCCTACGCTAGTCAAATTCACGCATTTCACTTCGATATCATGCAGTCGGATAGATAGGCAGTATGTGTCGGAGAATCTAAGTCATAACGTGTTGGACGTGGAAGTCATCCCGACATACTGCTCGGATCACTGTGGGTTTTCTGTGACTATCAATTTAGCAAAGCAACCTACGAAATTTTACCGTAATCAGTGGATGCTTAACATTGCCCATCTCAATGATGACGAACTGGAAGAGTGGGTCACAGCCACATGGACGGCATGTTTGAAATCAGTGCATAAATACGGATCTAAAATCGAATGGTGGGTCAAGTTTGCCAAACCTAAACTTAGGCAAACCTTAAAATCATACAGTTTTCAAAAAACTAGAGATGGCAAAAAGACAATCGAATTTTACTATACGGTATTGCGAGAACTACATGACAAACACAACGTAGCTAATACTCATCTAGAGCAAATTCGCAAAATAAAAGCGAAGCTTCTAAGTATCACACGACAGCAGTTAGAGGGATTAAAGCTTAAATCAAAGGCAAAGTCTCTACTACAAGAAGAAACTACTTCAATGTTTCACCTGATCAAACACCAACTTAATAGGCGACGCAGTTTTATTGAAGACCTCACACTCGAAGACGGGACTGTACTTACAGACCAAAATGACATAGTGCGCGCAATCCAACAACATTTCGCTCACCTCTACACTAAAGACCCGACTGACGAGACTGCAAGTACTGAAATGTTGCACTTATTAACGGAAAAGATCACTAATGAAGAAAACAACTGTCTGATTGCTGCATTTGCAGAGGACGAAATATTTAATCTCGTAAAGGCGTCACCTTCCAACAAATCGGCGGGTCCAGATGGATTACCAAAAGAATTTTATCAAAAGTTTTGGCATATAATTGGTTCCACATTCACGGATGTAATAAACGAAACCTTACATGGAGGAGACTTACCAACTGAACTTAAGGAAGGAAAACTGGTCTTGATTCCGAAAAGTACAGGACGAAAGAAAATCGATAATTTTCGCCCATTAATGTTGATGAACTATGATTACAAGACCATTGCCCGAGCACTTAAGGAGAGACTCACACCACTTCTCAGAACAGTAATAAAAGGCCATCAAGCCTGCTTCCCGGGCCGGACAATCATGTCAGTCATCTCCGAATACAGGGACCTTGTTTCTATCGTCGCCGTCACCGACATCAGGTGTGCGCTATACTTCATCGATTTCTGCAAGGCATTTGACCATGTCAGCCACCGGTACGTGGATCTCATATTTAAACACCTGGCTTTTGACGATCGAGCAGTTAGTGTAATCCATCAGATGATGACCGGCATAACTGCAAAGGCTTACGTAAACGGGCAGCCGACGAAAACTATTCATATACAGAGGGGCGTTCCACAAGGGAGCCCATTATCAATGCTTTTGTATGTTCTTGCACTTGAGCCTTTGCTACGGCAACTCAGAGACAAATTAAGTGGCGTCACAATATCCGGGGTCACGCTTACAGCAAAAGCATATGCCGATGACGTGGGCGTCGTCCTTCGACACGGAGGTGACATCACAATTCTGGAAGAGACGATACGTCAATATAGTCGCGCCTCTGGTGCAAAGGTGAACATACGTAAGAGTAAAATCTTAAACCTAAGAGGATTTGACAGGGTACGCAGCCAATGGGCTACACTAGTTGATTCCCACAAAGCACTAGGTATTACTATAAACAATTGTCCTATGAAGATGGCTGCAGTAAATTGGCGGGACACGGCAAACAAAATACAGGGTGCGTTCAACGAACTTTGTTGGCGATCCGCGAATTTATTGCAGAAAGTTCAATTAATTAACACCTACATGTTTTCTAAAGCCTGTTTTGTAGCACAAATATTCCCAGCACCGAAATTACAGGTGAAAAAGGTAATGCGACTTGCCCATAGATACTTGTGGAAAGGCAACATTTTTAAAGTTAGACTCGACAGTGTGACCAAAGCAAGACTGATGGGCGGTTTAGGGCTAACTAATTTGGTCAAAAAAGCATCTGCACTTTACGTCAAAAGAACCCTGTTTATGATTAATAAGGACAGAAATAACATTACCTCCAGACTCTTCACAATTGTCCAGCCAGGTTCCCTGCAACCCCCGGTGAATGTGGGCCGACTAAACAACAAACTCACGCACGTCAAGGAATTTTATATTGAGGTCAGCTACTTAGAGGCAGGCACGGTGTACAAGTCACATATAACTACAAGAGAGATTCTAAATTCATGGCACAAATCGGATACACAAAATACCATAGAAATCAAATATCCGAACGTCATATGGCGTACTGTATGGAAAAATATTAGCCTCAAAATCCATTCAACAGACGTGGCTTCCACTTGGTACAAGGTCGTCAGCGACACTGTGCCAACCAATGAAAAACTTTATCGAATAGGACTCAGTGATACACATCACTGCATTAAGTGTGGATTAGTGGACACACTTCAACACAGATTCACGTGCAGTGGACTAGTACACAATTGGACTTGGATCAGAAGAAAGATGGCACTCCTCACCAGAAGTGATGGCCGCAATTATACGCCACAAATGCTGTTACAGCCTGAAGAGATATTTTTCCCAGAACGGAAAAATAACACTGTCATGTGGCTCATGGGTCACTACACACATTACGTCATTGGTAGAAATGGATCTGACAATTCAATTGATTTCATGGTCTACATGGAATCAGCTTACTGGGAATCCAAAAAATTCAGTAACCATAAAAACCTCTACGGCAACATGTTGCATATAGTCTTCGAGAAAACAGGCATAGGATAACAACGAACCACAACACGACAGAAACTATAAGGAAGTCACTGGCTAACAGTGACTCAGTAAACTATTATTGATCATTGAGAAATGACTACGGCCACTACAGGGTATTATATAAGAAAATACCAAAACAAAAAAAAAGTTGGTAGAGCGGTGGACTGTAGTGGAAAAAAAAAAAAAAAAAAAGTTGGGAGAGCAAAAAAAAAAAAAAAAAAAAAAAAAAAAAAGTGGCGCAACGGATAACGCGTCTGACTACGGATCAGAAGATTCCAGGTTCGAATCCTGGCAGGGTCGGCATTTTGTTAGTTGCGGGCGCGTAGCTAGGCAGTGCATTCGAATGTTTCCGCCTGCGTGCAGTGCAATGTCAATCCTGAGCATCTCGCAGCTGCATCTCGAGACGATCGTGGTAAATATCGCTTCGTGCAAGCGTCAAAAAAAAAAAAAAAAAAAGGCGCTGGTTTAAGGCACCAGTCTCTTCGGAGGCGTGGGTTCGAATCCCACCGCTGCCAATTTTTACTTCTCGTCTTTGTGCCATTGCGGTGTGTTCTCGTGGGGTAGAACGCAGCTCCTGTGACCGCCGCGTCGCGCAGGTAGCGTGGCCGAGCGGTCTAAGGCGCTGGTTTCAGGCACCAGTCTCTTCGGAGGCGTGGGTTCGAATCCCACCGCTGCCAACGTTTTCTGTCTCGAAAACAGGAGCACTGATTTCCCGCGAAGGAAAAAGCGCAGCGTCGGTTTCTTAAACTGTCGTAGCACAGTGGTGCGTGGTGTAACAACAGGATTCACCGGCGCAGTTTCGTCTCATGATTGCTGGCGTTCGTCTCCACGAGACGCGTCCCGAGCATGCCGTTCTACGAAGTGGAAACGTTAATTTTTGCAGTTGTCGTCAAGTAGCGGGTGGGCGCTCGCCGTGTTTGTTGGAGGAGTGCTTGTGTCGTTATCCGGTGTCGTCTAGTGGCTGGGATACCTGGCTCTCGCCCAGGAGGCCTGGGTTCGATTCCCGGTACCGGAAATGCACATTTTATTGCTCCTCTTATGCGACTTGTCCCGACTTAGCTCGACTGACGCTCCGCTGACGCTTGCAGAAAACTACGTAAAATATGATTCGCGGCCACAAGTGACGGCGAGAGAGATGCGACATCTGTCCACCTCTTATCCGGGCACATACCTGCGGTCAACAGACTTGGAGGACTGCAAGACATTGCCACGGGGGTTGAATGCAGCTAACCACTCTGCTCAGTGTCCATCAGCGCGGGCACGTTCGTTTGCCAGTATACATATAATGGAGACCGCGTCTGACACAGTTGTTGCGAGACACAGTCGGCCGAGCTTTGCTGTGCACAGCCACTTGCAGTCGCGAGAGTTGAATTCCGCGGTGGCTCCGTGGCCGTGATCGTCTAGTGGTCAGGACATTGCGTTGTGGCCGCAACAACCCAGGCTCGAATCCGGGTCACGGCACTTTTTAAAGTTCTGCCTTGCTGTCGCTGCAATGACGATAGTGACCCAGTGATTGAAATCACGGTGCCCTCCTGATTTTGTGCTCATGTTCCTCAGGCTGCAGGTGGCACTACCGATTCCTTATAAACACGCGATGCCGCCGCACCAGGGCGCTGGCAGCTGCCTGTGTAATTAATCTCTATTCGAAAAGGGCAGTCGTTCGAGGTGCGATGTTCGAGCAACCAGTCGCAGCAGATCAGGAAGCTGTGTCGTGCACTGCATTCTACAAATGCCAGGAACACTGGTGTAGGTAGCGTGGCCGAGCGGCGTTCAGTTCCGCTTGCGACGCCGTACAGGTCGCACGTGTTGTGCCTTCGCTCCGCAATAGCGTGTGCAAGCCGTGACTACTTTCGTTGTTTACGTTGTTTGCTAGATTTGCTGTCTTGTGCATCCGTCACTTCACTTCGCTTTTAGTGTTTTGTGTCGTTCTGTGTTAGCGGTCTCGACCGTTTAATAAGTGGATATGTCGTCCAGGTTGTTCCCAAGGAAATGTACTCTGTGTTTCGAATTTGACAAGTCTACACGTCATGTTCAACCGAGTTCCATGGAAGTTCACGATTTCATAGTGGATGTCATTGGTATTACGTCTGACCAGGTTCATACTGCCTATTACGACACAGATCTCTACTGTTTCTTCGTCAAGTTGTTAAACCCTGTGTTACTGGAGAGGATTCTGTTAAAACATGGTAGCAGAGCTGAGTTCCGTCATCGTGACGCCTCGGTGAGTACTGTTCTCATATCCAATGCTGATGTAGAATATAAAAATGTCCGTGTGTACAACCTGCCGCCGGAAGTTGAAAACTGTTATTTACGTGAGATTTTGACGAAGTATGGGGAGGTCAAGCAAATCCGTAACGAACGTTGGTCTAGCCAACATCGGTTACAGTGTTTTAGTGGCGTCCGGTCAGTCGAAATGCACGTCAAGCAAGATATCCCCTCCCATCTTATTGTTTGTGGGTATAAAGTGCATGTCACCTACAGTGGGCAACCAGGCACATGCTTTATTTGTAACGAAACTGGCCACTTGCGTACGAACTGCCCTAAACGTGTCTTTGTTCTCAAAAGTACTTTGGAACAGCGTAGAAAATTGACATTGGCCGATCTTGTTAGGGAGGCACCAATCACGGACATCGAACGCCCTAGTGATAGTGAAATATTGCCCCCAGAGCCTGGTTTGCCTGTTGCCGACTTTCCACCCTTTCCTTCAAAACCGGTTACAGATCCGCCTGCTTCCAAATCTGACGTGCAGCTGCTGAGCCACAAACGGCGACGAACGTGTGATGATGATAGTCCGGACGAAGATCTCCAGGAATTAGAACATGACGTCCCGAAAGAGATGCCGGTTACGGTTCCTAACTCACGTTTTTCTGAACCGTCGCACGCAGCTGTCGACGTTGCGGCTATTGACGTCATTCCGAGTGACGTACAGGCAGCTTTGGCATCACAACAGCCGAGCCCGCCGCCTGAAGTCGCGACGTCACCACAGGACGAATCACAACAAGCGCGTGCTCCCGATAAGCATAACGAGGAAGGCAGTATTTGTGTACAAACTGAAGGAAGTCAAAGTCCGTCTACAAACAAACACGCAGTTCGTGCTAGTGACAACAAACAAACTTGTCCACCTTCTGAGTCAGTTCTTTCTGCAGATCAGATGGCTGAGGCGTCACATCCCGTTATGGACTGCGAAGTCACTCAGGACCCTCCCACGCCTCCGTCTGCCGATGTGTTCCCTAGCAGAGCACGTAGTAGGACCAAAGTTCAACCGAACGTCAACGCAGTACGGAAGAAAAACAAACCCAACGACACCCAAGTGACTGTTCGTGATCCTCCCGACAATGCAGACCATTCCGAAGTTTCTATGCCCTTGTAATGCGACCAGTGTTGTTTAGTGACCCTTTCCGTACCTCACTGTACTAATGGCACAAGCGTACAAATTCGTCTCCCTGAACATAAATAAGATTCGATCTGATCTCAAAATTGCGGCCCTACAGCAGTTTCTATACGAATCTGACGCTGATATTGTGTTGTTACAGGAAGTTACTGTTTTGAATCTCTTCATCTCTGGTTTTAAAACCATATCAAACGTTGCTCCTGAGGAAAGTACAGGTACCGCACTTTTAATACGGGAAGGTATTCCAGTTGGGGAGATCGAGTTTTTAGATTCCGGTCGAGGAGTGGGCTGTAAAATTTTTGATGTCACCCTTGTTAACTTATATGCCCCGTCAGGCAACAGCAACAAATTCGAACGGTCACGTTTTTATAAGGAGGATGTTACGTATCTGTTGCGGGGAAGTCCTCAACACCTGATAATAGGAGGTGACTTTAACTGTGTTCTACGTAAAAACGATCAGTCCCCTAATTTTAACTACTGTAAAGAACTGCACGAGCTAGTTAAGAATATTAAGCTGAAAGATGCTTGGGAACTGCAGTATCCTACTTTAGTTAAATTCACTTTTTTCACCGTTACTTCATGCAGCCGTCTGGATAGAATTTATCTATCGGACTTTATCAGTGACCGACTCCTAGCGGTTGACGTAATCCCGGCTAGTTTTACCGACCATTGCGCTGTTGCGGCAACAATTCACTTAAATCGACAGCCTACCAAATTATTTCGTTCCCCGTGGATGTTAAACATATCGCATCTGGCGGACGCTGAATTATTTGACGTTATCAGACATGTGTGGGAAACTTGTTTGCGTTCCATCACTTTTTATCCGACTAAAGCGATGTGGTGGACCACTGTTGCCAAACCAAAGCTTCGAAAAAGTCTCATTTATTATAGTGCTCAGAAAGCACGCGCCTGCAAGAAGACCTTTGAGTTTTACTACACTGTGTTGCGACAATTGTATGATTCATCCACTGCGACCAACACTAACTTTCCATCAATTCAACGTGTCAAGGCTAAACTTGTCAGCTTGAAGCGTCAACAATTGGAAGGTCTGAAAGTTAAATCCAAACCTAAATCTGTTTTAGCCGACGAAATGACATCTATGTACCATTTATTCAAGCATTTATCACGCCGCCGCCGGGCTTTCATTGATGTTTTGGAAAGAGATAATGGGGAATTACTCTCTACTCAAGCGGCCATTATTAGTGAAATTCACCAACATTTCCAACGACTGTATTCCAGTGAGATTGTCAATGAACCTGCTGTCAGTGCAGTGGTCAATGTTTTTGATAGGGCGATTAGTCCTGCTGACAATGTCGACTTTTTATCGGATTTCACTCCCGAGGAAGTTTTAGCCTTGATCTCCAAGTCGCCTTCCTTTAAATCGCCTGGTCCTGATGGTTTGCCCAAGGAATTTTATACCAAATTCTGGAATGTCCTTGGTGGTACTTTTACTGAAATTGTTAATGAAGTCATGAGTGGTGGTCCTCTTCCTGCCGACTTGAAAGTGGGTAGAATTGTTTTAGTCCCGAAGAGAACTGGTCACAAGCGAGTTGATAATCTCCGTCCAATCACATTATTGAACTTTGATTATAAAACGATTGCCCGAGCGATTAATAGCAGAATGGCCCCCATCCTTGGGAAAGTTATTTATTCACATCAGTCTTGCCTTCCAGGGAGATCCATTATGACTCCGGTTGCAGAGTACAGAGACGTTATTTCAGTAGCGGCCGTAACCAACATCAAATGTGCTTTCCTTTTTCTTGACTTTTGCAAAGCTTTTGACCGCGTTAGTCATCACTATTTAGAACGCATCCTGCAACGAATTGGACTCGAAGAACGAGCTGTGGCAGTCATTCGGAATATGATAACCGGCATTACTGCTAGGATCACAGTTAACGGTCAGCTGACACAAGCTGTTAGCATACGACGCGGTGTACCGCAAGGCAGTCCGTTGTCGATGTCGCTCTTTGTTTTGTCGCTCGAGCCATTTCTGAAGAGATTGTGTATCACATTAAGTGGCCTTTCTGTCTTAGGGAGCAATCTTACTGTGAGGGCTTACGCCGATGATGTTGCTGTTATCCTACGTCATGAGTCTGAAGTGGCCCAATTGCGGGCTGAGATTGATACTTACAGCACTGCTTCTGGGGCGAAACTCAGTGAGGGTAAATGTAAGGTTCTACGCTTACGGGGCTTCGAATCTCTTGCTATACCGTGGGCGCAGATCGTCGAACAACATGTTGCTCTGGGTATCATCATCGATAGGTGTCCCTTACGTATGGCAGCTAAAAACTGGAAACTTACTGCCAATCGCATACAGGGAGCTATAGTGGAAAACACCTGGCGATCGACAAATATCCTCCAGAAGATCAGGATTTTGAATACATACATACTCTGTAAAGCTTATTATGTCGCTCAGGTGTTCCCTCTTCCCAAAATGCAAGCCCATAAGATCATGCGTTTGTCCAGCAGGTTTGTGTGGCTCGGTCATATTTTTAAGTTAACCTATACCACACTGTCTAAGTCAGTGCAAGCTGGGGGCCTGCAACTCAATGATATCCGTCGAAAGGCGACAGCACTCTATATAAAACGCACAACTGTGATAATTACCACGATGCCCCATACTATCACATCGAAGCTGTTTCGCATTGTTCGCCCTAAATGTATGAAACCGCCAATTGACATCGGTAAACTCAACTTTCAATTGCAACATGTCGGTGTTTATTACCTCGAAATTAGTTACTTAGGTGACAGTGTTTTCACAAGTCCTTGTCTCACGACAGTGTTCTTACTTGCTCAGTGGCAGAAGTACGAAGCTCCAACTACAATTGAAATGCACTACCCAAGAATCGTCTGGACGGCAGTGTGGACCAATATTACTCTAAAAATTCATTCCTACGATGTGATTTCCGCCTGGTATAAAGTTGTCCACAATCTTGTTCCAACCAACGAAAAACTCAACCGCATTGGCTTAAGTGCTACTGACAACTGCCTCAAATGTGGATTGGTAGACACTCTGAGGCACAGGTTTACTTGCTGCGGGCATCAGTTCAACTGGCATTGGGTGCGGAAACGATTGGCGCTGCTCACACGTAGCACTGAAAGTCTTTATACAACTGATATCCTCCTGTGGCCTGATACACGGTTTTACCCCAAAACGAAAAACAATACTGTTATGTGGATGCTGGGTCATTTTGTCACTTACGTCATCACTAACCACGGAGAAGACAATATTACTGCCTTTACTGCTTATATGGAAACGGCATATTGGCGAAGAAACCAGTTCCCGCACATTAAAAGGGATTTTGGAAACATGTTAAAAATACTATTTGAGAAACAGGGAATTGGGTGATTCTAAAGTCAATCCACGATTACTGTTAACATTTCCACGGTGAAGTTCCCAAGTACAAGCGAACACTGAATACTATTTTCGTTATCGTTTCACCTATGGCGCTTGAAGAACCTGAAGTTTTCTTTTCTTTCTTATTCCTCATTATTTGTTTTTTGCGGGAAGAGACATTTTTTTTTTTTTCCCTTGGTTTTGAGAGAGATTTCTATTTTTCGTTGCACTTATATTACAAAGAAGACGAGGCAATGAACTCCTTGTAATCCGGAAGAACCAGTATTATTTTTGTGTACTGTTGTACGACGCCAGTGAATCTGGAGACTTTGATTTCTTTTGACTATAGCTGATGAAGCTCGCCAAGGACGGCATTCATGGAGAGCGCAAGGAAAAAAAAAAAAAAAAAAAAAAAAAAAAAAAAAGCGGTCTAAGGCGCTGGTTTAAGGCACCAGTCTCTTCGGAGGCGTGGGTTCGAATCCCACCGCTGCCAATTTTTACTTCTCGTTTTTGTGCCATTGCGGTGTGTTCTCGTGGGGTAGAACGCAGCTCCTGTGACCGCCGCGTCGCGTAGGTAGCGTGGCCGAGCGGTCTAAGGCGCTGGTTTCAGGCACCAGTCTCTTCGGAGGCGTGGGTTCGAATCCCACCGCTGCCAACGTTTTCTGTCTCGAAAACAGGAGCACTGATTTCCCGCGAAGGAAAAAGCGCAGCGTCGGTTTCTTAAACTGTCGTAGCACAGTGGTGCGTGGTGTAACAACAGGATTCACCGGCGCAGTTTCGTCTCATGATTGCTGGCGTTCGTCTCCACGAGACGCGTCCCGAGCATGCCGTTCTACGAAGTGGAAACGTTAATTTTTGCAGTTGTCGTCAAGTAGCGGGTGGGCGCTCGCCGTGTTTGTTGGAGGAGTGCTTGTGTCGCTATCCGGTGTCGTCTAGTGGCTGGGATACCTGGCTCTCGCCCAGGAGGCCTGGGTTCGATTCCCGGTACCGGAAATGCACATTTTATTGCTCCTCTTATGCGACTTGTCCCGACTTAGCTCGACTGACGCTCCGCTGACGCTTGCAGAAAACTACGTAAAATATGATTCGCGGCCACAAGTGACGGCGAGAGAGATGCGACATCTGTCCACCTCTTATCCGGGCACATACCTGCGGTCAACAGACTTGGAGGACTGCAAGACATTGCCACGGGGGTTGAATGCAGCTAACCACTCTGCTCAGTGTCCATCAGCGCGGGCACGTTCGTTTGCCAGTATACATATAATGGAGACCGCGTCTGACACAGCTGTTGCGAGACACAGTCGGCCGAGCTTTGCTGTGCACAGCCACTTGCAGTCGCGAGAGTTGAATTCCGCGGTGGCTCCGTGGCCGTGATCGTCTAGTGGTCAGGACATTGCGTTGTGGCCGCAACAACCCAGGCTCGAATCCGGGTCACGGCACTTTTTAAAGTTCTGCCTTGCTGTCGCTGCAATGACGATAGTGACCCAGTGATTGAAATCACGGTGCCCTCCTGATTTTGTGCTCATGTTCCTCAGGCTGCAGGTGGCACTACCGATTCCTTATAAACACGCGATGCCGCCGCACCAGGGCGCTGGCAGCTGCCTGTGTAGTTAATCTCTATTCGAAAAGGGCAGTCGTTCGAGGTGCGATGTTCGAGCAACCAGTCGCAGCAGATCAGGAAGCTGTGTCGTGCACTGCATTCTACAAATGCCAGGAACACTGGTGTATGTAGCGTGGCCGAGCGGTCTAAGGCGCTGGTTTAAGGCACCAGTCTCTTCGGAGGCGTGGGTTCGAATCCCACCGCTGCCAATTTTTACTTCTCGTCTTTGTGCCATTGCGGTGTGTTCTCGTGGGGTAGAACGCAGCTCCTGTGACCGCCGCGTCGCGCAGGTAGCGTGGCCGAGCGGTCTAAGGCGCTGGTTTCAGGCACCAGTCTCTTCGGAGGCGTGGGTTCGAATCCCACCGCTGCCAACGTTTTCTGTCTCGAAAACAGGAGCACTGATTTCCCGCGAAGGAAAAAGCGCAGCGTCGGTTTCTTAAACTGTCGTAGCACAGTGGTGCGTGGTGTAACAACAGGATTCACCGGCGCAGTTTCGTCTCATGATTGCTGGCGTTCGTCTCCACGAGACGCGTCCCGAGCATGCCGTTCTACGAAGTGGAAACGTTAATTTTTGCAGTTGTCGTCAAGTAGCGGGTGGGCGCTCGCCGTGTTTGTTGGAGGAGTGCTTGTGTCGTTATCCGGTGTCGTCTAGTGGCTGGGATACCTGGCTCTCGCCCAGGAGGCCTGGGTTCGATTCCCGGTACCGGAAATGCACTTTTTATTGCTCCTCTTATGCGACTTGTCCCGACTTAGCTCGACTGACGCTCCGCTGACGCTTGCAGAAAACTACGTAAAATATGATTCGCGGCCACAAGTGACGGCGAGAGAGATGCGACATCTGTCCACCTCTTATCCGGGCACATACCTGCGGTCAACAGACTTGGAGGACTGCAAGACATTGCCACGGGGGTTGAATGCAGCTAACCACTCTGCTCAGTGTCCATCAGCGCGGGCACGTTCGTTTGCCAGTATACATATAATGGAGACCGCGTCTGACACAGCTGTTGCGAGACACAGTCGGCCGAGCTTTGCTGTGCACAGCCACTTGCAGTCGCGAGAGTTGAATTCCGCGGTGGCTCCGTGGCCGTGATCGTCTAGTGGTCAGGACATTGCGTTGTGGCCGCAACAACCCAGGCTCGAATCCGGGTCACGGCACTTTTTAAAGTTCTGCCTTGCTGTCGCTGCAATGACGATAGTGACCCAGTGATTGAAATCACGGTGCCCTCCTGATTTTGTGCTCATGTTCCTCAGGCTGCAGGTGGCACTACCGATTCCTTATAAACACGCGATGCCGCCGCACCAGGGCGCTGGCAGCTGCCTGTGTAATTAATCTCTATTCGAAAAGGGCAGTCGTTCGAGGTGCGATGTTCGAGCAACCAGTCGCAGCAGATCAGGAAGCTGTGTCGTGCACTGCATTCTACAAATGCCAGGAACACTGGTGTAGGTAGCGTGGCCGAGCGGTCTAAGGCGCTGGTTTAAGGCACCAGTCTCTTCGGAGGCGTGGGTTCGAATCCCACCGCAGCCAATTTTTACTTCTCGTTTTTGTGCCATTGCGGTGTGTTCTCGTGGGGTAGAACGCAGCTCCTGTGACCGCCGCGTCGCGTAGGTAGCGTGGCCGAGCGGTCTAAGGCGCTGGTTTCAGGCACCAGTCTCTTCGGAGGCGTGGGTTCGAATCCCACCGCTGCCAACGTTTTCTGTCTCGAAAACAGGAGCACTGATTTCCCGCGAAGGAAAAAGCGCAGGGTCGGTTTCTTAAACTGTCGTAGCACAGTGGTGCGTGGTGTAACAACAGGATTCACCGGCGCAGTTTCGTCTCATGATTGCTGGCGTTCGTCTCCACGAGACGCGTCCCGAGCATGCCGTTCTACGAAGTGGAAACGTTAATTTTTGCAGTTGTCGTCAAGTAGCGGGTGGGCGCTCGCCGTGTTTGTTGGAGGAGTGCTTGTGTCGTTATCCGGTGTCGTCTAGTGGCTGGGATACCTGGCTCTCGCCCAGGAGGCCTGGGTTCGATTCCCGGTACCGGAAATGCACTTTTTATTGCTCCTCTTATGCGACTTGTCCCGACTTAGCTCGACTGACGCTCCGCTGACGCTTGCAGAAAACTACGTAAAATATGATTCGCGGCCACAAGTGACGGCGAGAGAGATGCGACATCTGTCCACCTCTTATCCGGGCACATACCTGCGGTCAACAGACTTGGAGGACTGCAAGACATTGCCACGGGGGTTGAATGCAGCTAACCACTCTGCTCAGTGTCCATCAGCGCGGGCACGTTCGTTTGCCAGTATACATATAATGGAGACCGCGTCTGACACAGCTGTTGCGAGACACAGTCGGCCGAGCTTTGCTGTGCACAGCCACTTGCAGTCGCGAGAGTTGAATTCCGCGGTGGCTCCGTGGCCGTGATCGTCTAGTGGTCAGGACATTGCGTTGTGGCCGCAACAACCCAGGCTCGAATCCGGGTCACGCCACTTTTTAAAGTTCTGCCTTGCTGTCGCTGCAATGACGATAGTGACCCAGTGATTGAAATCACGGTGCCCTCCTGATTTTGTGCTCATGTTCCTCAGGCTGCAGGTGGCACTACCGATTCCTTATAAACACGCGATGCCGCCGCACCAGGGCGCTGGCAGCTGCCTGTGTAGTTAATCTCTATTCGAAAAGGGCAGTCGTTCGAGGTGCGATGTTCGAGCAACCAGTCGCAGCAGATCAGGAAGCTGTGTCGTGCACTGCATTCTACAAATGCCAGGAACACTGGTGTAGGTAGCGTGGCCGAGCGGTCTAAGGCGCTGGTTTAAGGCACCAGTCTCTTCGGAGGCGTGGGTTCGAATCCCACCGCTGCCAATTTTTACTTCTCGTCTTTGTGCCATTGCGGTGTGTTCTCGTGGGGTAGAACGCAGCTCCTGTGACCGCCGCGTCGCGCAGGTAGCGTGGCCGAGCGGTCTAAGGCGCTGGTTTCAGGCACCAGTCTCTTCGGAGGCGTGGGTTCGAATCCCACCGCTGCCAACGTTTTCTGTCTCGAAAACAGGAGCACTGATTTCCCGCGAAGGAAAAAGCGCAGCGTCGGTTTCTTAAACTGTCGTAGCACAGTGGTGCGTGGTGTAACAACAGGATTCACCGGCGCAGTTTCGTCTCATGATTGCTGGCGTTCGTCTCCACGAGACGCGTCCCGAGCATGCCGTTCTACGAAGTGGAAACGTTAATTTTTGCAGTTGTCGTCAAGTAGCGGGTGGGCGCTCGCCGTGTTTGTTGGAGGAGTGCTTGTGTCGTTATCCGGTGTCGTCTAGTGGCTGGGATACCTGGCTCTCGCCCAGGAGGCCTGGGTTCGATTCCCGGTACCGGAAATGCACTTTTTATTGCTCCTCTTATGCGACTTGTCCCGACTTAGCTCGACTGACGCTCCGCTGACGCTTGCAGAAAACTACGTAAAATATGATTCGCGGCCACAAGTGACGGCGAGAGAGATGCGACATCTGTCCACCTCTTATCCGGGCACATACCTGCGGTCAACAGACTTGGAGGACTGCAAGACATTGCCACGGGGGTTGAATGCAGCTAACCACTCTGCTCAGTGTCCATCAGCGCGGGCACGTTCGTTTGCCAGTATACATATAATGGAGACCGCGTCTGACACAGCTGTTGCGAGACACAGTCGGCCGAGCTTTGCTGTGCACAGCCACTTGCAGTCGCGAGAGTTGAATTCCGCGGTGGCTCCGTGGCCGTGATCGTCTAGTGGTCAGGACATTGCGTTGTGGCCGCAACAACCCAGGCTCGAATCCGGGTCACGGCACTTTTTAAAGTTCTGCCTTGCTGTCGCTGCAATGACGATAGTGACCCAGTGATTGAAATCACGGTGCCCTCCTGATTTTGTGCTCATGTTCCTCAGGCTGCAGGTGGCACTACCGATTCCTTATAAACACGCGATGCCGCCGCACCAGGGCGCTGGCAGCTGCCTGTGTAATTAATCTCTATTCGAAAAGGGCAGTCGTTCGAGGTGCGATGTTCGAGCAACCAGTCGCAGCAGATCAGGAAGCTGTGTCGTGCACTGCATTCTACAAATGCCAGGAACACTGGTGTAGGTAGCGTGGCCGAGCGGTCTAAGGCGCTGGTTTAAGGCACCAGTCTCTTCGGAGGCGTGGGTTCGAATCCCACCGCAGCCAATTTTTACTTCTCGTTTTTGTGCCATTGCGGTGTGTTCTCGTGGGGTAGAACGCAGCTCCTGTGACCGCCGCGTCGCGTAGGTAGCGTGGCCGAGCGGTCTAAGGCGCTGGTTTCAGGCACCAGTCTCTTCGGAGGCGTGGGTTCGAATCCCACCGCTGCCAACGTTTTCTGTCTCGAAAACAGGAGCACTGATTTCCCGCGAAGGAAAAAGCGCAGCGTCGGTTTCTTAAACTGTCGTAGCACAGTGGTGCGTGGTGTAACAACAGGATTCACCGGCGCAGTTTCGTCTCATGATTGCTGGCGTTCGTCTCCACGAGACGCGTCCCGAGCATGCCGTTCTACGAAGTGGAAACGTTAATTTTTGCAGTTGTCGTCAAGTAGCGGGTGGGCGCTCGCCGTGTTTGTTGGAGGAGTGCTTGTGTCGTTATCCGGTGTCGTCTAGTGGCTGGGATACCTGGCTCTCGCCCAGGAGGCCTGGGTTCGATTCCCGGTACCGGAAATGCACTTTTTATTGCTCCTCTTATGCGACTTGTCCCGACTTAGCTCGACTGACGCTCCGCTGACGCTTGCAGAAAACTACGTAAAATATGATTCGCGGCCACAAGTGACGGCGAGAGAGATGCGACATCTGTCCACCTCTTATCCGGGCACATACCTGCGGTCAACAGACTTGGAGGACTGCAAGACATTGCCACGGGGGTTGAATGCAGCTAACCACTCTGCTCAGTGTCCATCAGCGCGGGCACGTTCGTTTGCCAGTATACATATAATGGAGACCGCGTCTGACACAGCTGTTGCGAGACACAGTCGGCCGAGCTTTGCTGTGCACAGCCACTTGCAGTCGCGAGAGTTGAATTCCGCGGTGGCTCCGTGGCCGTGATCGTCTAGTGGTCAGGACATTGCGTTGTGGCCGCAACAACCCAGGCTCGAATCCGGGTCACGCCACTTTTTAAAGTTCTGCCTTGCTGTCGCTGCAATGACGATAGTGACCCAGTGATTGAAATCACGGTGCCCTCCTGATTTTGTGCTCATGTTCCTCAGGCTGCAGGTGGCACTACCGATTCCTTATAAACACGCGATGCCGCCGCACCAGGGCGCTGGCAGCTGCCTGTGTAGTTAATCTCTATTCGAAAAGGGCAGTCGTTCGAGGTGCGATGTTCGAGCAACCAGTCGCAGCAGATCAGGAAGCTGTGTCGTGCACTGCATTCTACAAATGCCAGGAACACTGGTGTAGGTAGCGTGGCCGAGCGGTCTAAGGCGCTGGTTTAAGGCACCAGTCTCTTCGGAGGCGTGGGTTCGAATCCCACCGCTGCCAATTTTTACTTCTCGTCTTTGTGCCATTGCGGTGTGTTCTCGTGGGGTAGAACGCAGCTCCTGTGACCGCCGCGTCGCGCAGGTAGCGTGGCCGAGCGGTCTAAGGCGCTGGTTTCAGGCACCAGTCTCTTCGGAGGCGTGGGTTCGAATCCCACCGCTGCCAACGTTTTCTGTCTCGAAAACAGGAGCACTGATTTCCCGCGAAGGAAAAAGCGCAGCGTCGGTTTCTTAAACTGTCGTAGCACAGTGGTGCGTGGTGTAACAACAGGATTCACCGGCGCAGTTTCGTCTCATGATTGCTGGCGTTCGTCTCCACGAGACGCGTCCCGAGCATGCCGTTCTACGAAGTGGAAACGTTAATTTTTGCAGTTGTCGTCAAGTAGCGGGTGGGCGCTCGCCGTGTTTGTTGGAGGAGTGCTTGTGTCGTTATCCGGTGTCGTCTAGTGGCTGGGATACCTGGCTCTCGCCCAGGAGGCCTGGGTTCGATTCCCGGTACCGGAAATGCACTTTTTATTGCTCCTCTTATGCGACTTGTCCCGACTTAGCTCGACTGACGCTCCGCTGACGCTTGCAGAAAACTACGTAAAATATGATTCGCGGCCACAAGTGACGGCGAGAGAGATGCGACATCTGTCCACCTCTTATCCGGGCACATACCTGCGGTCAACAGACTTGGAGGACTGCAAGACATTGCCACGGGGGTTGAATGCAGCTAACCACTCTGCTCAGTGTCCATCAGCGCGGGCACGTTCGTTTGCCAGTATACATATAATGGAGACCGCGTCTGACACAGCTGTTGCGAGACACAGTCGGCCGAGCTTTGCTGTGCACAGCCACTTGCAGTCGCGAGAGTTGAATTCCGCGGTGGCTCCGTGGCCGTGATCGTCTAGTGGTCAGGACATTGCGTTGTGGCCGCAACAACCCAGGCTCGAATCCGGGTCACGCCACTTTTTAAAGTTCTGCCTTGCTGTCGCTGCAATGACGATAGTGACCCAGTGATTGAAATCACGGTGCCCTCCTGATTTTGTGCTCATGTTCCTCAGGCTGCAGGTGGCACTACCGATTCCTTATAAACACGCGATGCCGCCGCACCAGGGCGCTGGCAGCTGCCTGTGTAATTAATCTCTATTCGAAAAGGGCAGTCGTTCGAGGTGCGATGTTCGAGCAACCAGTCGCAGCAGATCAGGAAGCTGTGTCGTGCACTGCATTCTACAAATGCCAGGAACACTGGTGTAGGTAGCGTGGCCGAGCGGTCTAGGGCGCTGGTTTAAGGCACCAGTCTCTTCGGAGGCGTGGGTTCGAATCCCACCGCTGCCAATTTTTACTTCTCGTTTTTGTGCCATTGCGGTGTGTTCTCGTGGGGTAGAACGCAGCTCCTGTGACCGCCGCGTCGCGTAGGTAGCGTGGCCGAGCGGTCTAAGGCGCTGGTTTCAGGCACCAGTCTCTTCGGAGGCGTGGGTTCGAATCCCACCGCTGCCAACGTTTTCTGTCTCGAAAACAGGAGCACTGATTTCCCGCGAAGGAAAAAGCGCAGCGTCGGTTTCTTAAACTGTCGTAGCACAGTGGTGCGTGGTGTAACAACAGGATTCACCGGCGCAGTTTCGTCTCATGATTGCTGGCGTTCGTCTCCACGAGACGCGTCCCGAGCATGCCGTTCTACGAAGTGGAAACGTTAATTTTTGCAGTTGTCGTCAAGTAGCGGGTGGGCGCTCGCCGTGTTTGTTGGAGGAGTGCTTGTGTCGTTATCCGGTGTCGTCTAGTGGCTGGGATACCTGGCTCTCGCCCAGGAGGCCTGGGTTCGATTCCCGGTACCGGAAATGCACATTTTATTGCTCCTCTTATGCGACTTGTCCCGACTTAGCTCGACTGACGCTCCGCTGACGCTTGCAGAAAACTACGTAAAATATGATTCGCGGCCACAAGTGACGGCGAGAGAGATGCGACATCTGTCCACCTCTTATCCGGGCACATACCTGCGGTCAACAGACTTGGAGGACTGCAAGACATTGCCACGGGGGTTGAATGCAGCTAACCACTCTGCTCAGTGTCCATCAGCGCGGGCACGTTCGTTTGCCAGTATACATATAATGGAGACCGCGTCTGACACAGCTGTTGCGAGACACAGTCGGCCGAGCTTTGCTGTGCACAGCCACTTGCAGTCGCGAGAGTTGAATTCCGCGGTGGCTCCGTGGCCGTGATCGTCTAGTGGTCAGGACATTGCGTTGTGGCCGCAACAACCCAGGCTCGAATCCGGGTCACGCCACTTTTTAAAGTTCTGCCTTGCTGTCGCTGCAATGACGATAGTGACCCAGTGATTGAAATCACGGTGCCCTCCTGATTTTGTGCTCATGTTCCTCAGGCTGCAGGTGGCACTACCGATTCCTTATAAACACGCGATGCCGCCGCACCAGGGCGCTGGCAGCTGCCTGTGTAGTTAATCTCTATTCGAAAAGGGCAGTCGTTCGAGGTGCGATGTTCGAGCAACCAGTCGCAGCAGATCAGGAAGCTGTGTCGTGCACTGCATTCTACAAATGCCAGGAACACTGGTGTAGGTAGCGTGGCCGAGCGGTCTAAGGCGCTGGTTTAAGGCACCAGTCTCTTCGGAGGCGTGGGTTCGAATCCCACCGCTGCCAATTTTTACTTCTCGTCTTTGTGCCATTGCGGTGTGTTCTCGTGGGGTAGAACGCAGCTCCTGTGACCGCCGCGTCGCGCAGGTAGCGTGGCCGAGCGGTCTAAGGCGCTGGTTTCAGGCACCAGTCTCTTCGGAGGCGTGGGTTCGAATCCCACCGCTGCCAACGTTTTCTGTCTCGAAAACAGGAGCACTGATTTCCCGCGAAGGAAAAAGCGCAGCGTCGGTTTCTTAAACTGTCGTAGCACAGTGGTGCGTGGTGTAACAACAGGATTCACCGGCGCAGTTTCGTCTCATGATTGCTGGCGTTCGTCTCCACGAGACGCGTCCCGAGCATGCCGTTCTACGAAGTGGAAACGTTAATTTTTGCAGTTGTCGTCAAGTAGCGGGTGGGCGCTCGCCGTGTTTGTTGGAGGAGTGCTTGTGTCGTTATCCGGTGTCGTCTAGTGGCTGGGATACCTGGCTCTCGCCCAGGAGGCCTGGGTTCGATTCCCGGTACCGGAAATGCACTTTTTATTGCTCCTCTTATGCGACTTGTCCCGACTTAGCTCGACTGACGCTCCGCTGACGCTTGCAGAAAACTACGTAAAATATGATTCGCGGCCACAAGTGACGGCGAGAGAGATGCGACATCTGTCCACCTCTTATCCGGGCACATACCTGCGGTCAACAGACTTGGAGGACTGCAAGACATTGCCACGGGGGTTGAATGCAGCTAACCACTCTGCTCAGTGTCCATCAGCGCGGGCACGTTCGTTTGCCAGTATACATATAATGGAGACCGCGTCTGACACAGCTGTTGCGAGACACAGTCGGCCGAGCTTTGCTGTGCACAGCCACTTGCAGTCGCGAGAGTTGAATTCCGCGGTGGCTCCGTGGCCGTGATCGTCTAGTGGTCAGGACATTGCGTTGTGGCCGCAACAACCCAGGCTCGAATCCGGGTCACGGCACTTTTTAAAGTTCTGCCTTGCTGTCGCTGCAATGACGATAGTGACCCAGTGATTGAAATCACGGTGCCCTCCTGATTTTGTGCTCATGTTCCTCAGGCTGCAGGTGGCACTACCGATTCCTTATAAACACGCGATGCCGCCGCACCAGGGCGCTGGCAGCTGCCTGTGTAATTAATCTCTATTCGAAAAGGGCAGTCGTTCGAGGTGCGATGTTCGAGCAACCAGTCGCAGCAGATCAGGAAGCTGTGTCGTGCACTGCATTCTACAAATGCCAGGAACACTGGTGTAGGTAGCGTGGCCGATCATTTCTGGCTCTAGCTGCCGACGCGTACGGACGTGCCGCCGTTTGCTGCGCGTAGTCAGTGCTTCGCCAGTGTTTACATTTGCGTTTCGGTGTCCTTGTTTTTTGTGATTTTTCTTCGTGTGTAACTTGTGATTATTCTGCCTACTGTGTTCTGTTGTGTGTTTTCTACCTACGTTCATTTATCGTTTGTGGAGTTTTCGGTAATTACCGGAATCTCCCCTTGATTTCTGCATACCATGGCTACAACTGTGAGGAAGAATACGCTGGTTTTTGCGTTCGCCAAGGACACACGACGTGTTCAGCCGACTGCTCTGGAAATTCATGATTGGCTCGATCAGGTACTTGGCATTAATTCTGATATGGTGCATACCACTCAGCTAGACACTGACAACTACTGTGTTTTCGTAAAATTTTTGAGCCCCGTTTCGGTGGATAAGATTATTGGAAAATTCGGGTATCATGTAGAATTTTTGCATAGAGACGGCACTACAAGTAAAGTAGCTATTAGGAGAGCTGATGCTCTTTATAGATCTGTGCGGGTGTTAAATTTACCTATCGAGATAGATAATGAGAAAATCAAGGTTGCCCTGTCTCAATATGGTGAGGTTAAGGATATAGTTAACGAACGGTGGTCGAAGCAATTTAAAATTCAGAGCTTCAATGGTATTCGTTCGGTAGAGATGGAAGTAAAGTCTAATATCCCATCTCATATAACTGTTGACGGGCATAAAGCCCACGTGATTTATACTGGTCAAACCCCTACGTGCCATATATGCAATGAATCGGGTCATTTAAGGCAGGACTGTCCTCGTCGTGTTTTTGTACTAAAAACGAATTTAGTCCAACGGCGCAAGATGACCTTGAGCGAAGTTTTGGCAACTGATAATACAGCCAAACAGGGTGAGGGTTCGGATCCTGTACCTAGTTCTGGAAATATTGCTGTTGATGGTAGTGATTTTCCACCCCTGGTACCACGCTTGAATTGTGATTCTTCTGCCCGAGAGTTGGACGTACTAAACAAGAAACGACCACTTGAACATACAGATGATCAATCCGATGATGAAACCTCCCGACAATCTCCTGCTGTACGTAAACAGAAAGCTAGCGATGAAACTCTGCCTGTGCCCCAAGGCGAAATGCAAGTGGATTTAATCACAGTTTCTGATACGTCCCGCTCGTTGCCAGAAAATGAAACGGCCGCCTCCGACAGCGATAAAGTAGAAGTCCCCGAGGCAGTGACAACTTGCCCAGCTGTAAACAGCGATAATCAGCTGTTTACAGACGGGAAGTTCGCGGAAGCGGTAGAACAACAACACCGCGACACCGCAACAGCACAACAACCGGCACCAGAGTGTAAACAAGAGGAAGTGTTTACTCCTGAACCGGAAAATAAGCAAACACCGTCGCAAGCATCACAACACACGAAGGTAGCATGTAAACAGCAGGCAGTGTTTACAAACCAGATCTCTCGCGACACTGTTGCTGAAGCGGCCACGCCGAGTGCTGCCACAACAAAATCAGGTCAGAGTTTTCAGGGCGTCCACCGCCGTACGCTAAAACCACAACCGAATCTTACTGTTTCTCGCACCCAACCCAAACAAAAAGCCGACAAGTCAGATGTGAAATCGCAGAAAAATATACGATATGACATTGTCAGAGAAGGTGCTCCAGATGAGCCTCCTGATACACTCAATGTCGAACAGCCCCTCAGTACTAAGGTACGGGATGACAATGGAAGACAAGCTAACGTTTAGCAACCGTGTTACGAGGAATAATGCAGAATTCTAAACGACTGTAGTTCTAAAACGGATTTCAGCATACCAAAAGTATAACAGTTTTTGACCAAGGTTTTAGGTGGCCAATAGCCAGTTACAGATGCAAGCATACACTATCACAACGATAAATATAAATAAAATTCGAACCTCATTAAAGCTAGCTGCTCTCAAGGAATTTTTGTATGACTCTGGAACCGATATCGCGTTGCTACAGGAGGTTGTAACGACGTCTCTTGCAATACCAGGATATACCGCCATTGTTAACGTATCTTGTGAAACACATACAGGAACAGCGGTTCTGCTCAGGGAAGGAATTCCCGTGTCTCAAGTAGAGCGTTTGGAATCTGGAAGGGCCATTAGTATAAACGTTTTAGGTACCACATTGATTAACTTATATGCGCCCTCAGGAAATAGTAATAGACAGGACAGGGCAGCATTTTATAAAGAGGAAATTATATATTTATTACGTCGAAACCCAAACAGTTTTATAATGGGCGGTGATTTTAACTGTGTGTTAAATCGTAAGGATCAACAACCACACTTTAACGGTTCGTTGGAACTTAAACGCCTAGTAACCGACTTAAAACTTAAGGACGCATGGGAACTAAAATATCCCACGAATGTTGAATATACGTATATAACACAGACTTCGCGTAGTAGAATAGACAGAATTTATGTTTCCCAAAACTTAGAACGATCTCTCCTTAATTCCGAAATCGTACCTGTATATTTTAGTGACCACTGCAGTATGAAGGCGTGCATTAATTTAGCTCCACAGCCGATTAAGATTTTTAGGAACCAGTGGCATCTAAATGTCTCTCTCTTAAAAGAGCAAGATTTGGCAGACGCAGTATCAGAAGCGTGGACCTTATGTCTGCGATCGATCGACAGGCACCCCACAGTATTAGATTGGTGGATTCAGGTTGCAAAACCGAGACTGAGAAAAGTGTGTATCAGATACAGCAGAGAAAGAGCGCAGGAGTTAAAAAACAGTATGGAATTCTATTACAGATTGTTGCGGGACCTCTATGCACAGGCAAACGTGTCAACCATTAGATTACACGACATCAAACACACTAAAGCGAAATTACTCGCCTTTAAAAGACAGCAGATGGAAGGCTTAAAACTGAAGTCAAAGGCGAAGTCGGTGGTAGATGATGAAACAACATCCTTATATCATCTGCTTCGGCATGCAAAGAATAGGCGACGAACTGTCATTAGTGAAATTAAAACATCCAATGGGACTACACTCACGTCTCAGAAGGAGATTCTCCATGCAGTATACCAATACTACCACGAGTTATATTCTTCCAGCCCACCTCACGAGGGGTCTCTGCAAGAGGTTCTCAGTGTTTTATCCCCACAATTGACGAGTTCTGAAAACGACGAAATCCTTTCTGAAGTCAGTAAGGAAGAGGTTCGTGAGATAATAACCAAGTCCCCGTTAAATAAATCTGCTGGACCCGACGGACTGCCTGTAGAATTTTACTTAAAATTCTGGTTTTTAATTGGTGACACTTTTACATGCATTGTCAATGAGATTTTTAACGAGCAGACGGTACCTGAAGATTTTAAAGCTAGCAAAATTGTACTTATACCGAAAAACAGAGGAACGAAAAGTTTAAACAATTACCGCCCTATTTCACTTTTAAACTCTGACTACAAAATAGTATGCAGGATTTTAAAAAAGAGACTTTCCCCTCTGACCGACAAATTAATTAGTCAACATCAGTCATGTGCAGCAAATAGAAGTATTTTTAATACAATTTCTGAATATAGAGACATCATCGCCTTAGCATCAGTTTCCAATATCAAATGTGCTCTACTCTTTATAGATTTTAATAAGGCCTTCGACTCGGTGAATCACCGTTTCCTGTTTGAGGTACTGACAAAAATGGGATTCGTCCACAAAACTGTTAATGTTTTAAAAAACATTGCTACTGGTCTGCACGCTAAATTAGCCGTCAACTGTCAGCTGTCGCGGCAAATTCCAATAAACCGCGGCATCCCACAGGGAAGTCCCTTATCTATGTTTTTGTTTGTTGTGTCGTTAGAGCCCTTTTTACGAAGTGTTCATGAAAGGTTAAAGGGCATAACTATAACTGGCAGGAAAACTGTAGTGCGAGCCTATGCTGACGATGTTGGTGTCGTCATAAGAGGGCAAGATGATGTACTTCGACTAGGGGCCATTCTTCAAACTTACTGCCGCGCATCGGGTGCGACAAAGAACGAAAATAAAAGTACAATCTTGGGAATGCGGGGTTTTGACCGGATACACATCGATTGGGCGAAGTCAGTTACCACCCACAAAACCCTGGGGACAATCCTGACGGCATGTCCCATGAGGATGACAGCCCTCAACTGGAAAGAGGTTTCCACAAAGATTCAAGGCGGCCTCATTGAGAACACACAACGACTTATGAACCAGGTTCAGAGGGTCAAGTTCATTAACTTATGCATTCTCTCAAAGGCATTCTATATGGCACAAGTTTTTCCCTTGCCGAAGTTGATAGCTCAGAAAATAATGTCGAGAGTGGCAAATTTCTTATGGAAGGGGGAAATCTACAGGGTTAACCTAAAAACTGCGACCTTACATCCTAGAAATGGAGGCCTCGGTCTGGTGGACATACGTAATAAAGCTTCTGCGCTTTTCATAAAACGGTCTTTAAGCATATTTCACGCCAACCCAGGCAGTATTACTACACAATTGTTTCAATGTGTCCAACCAGAAAGCCTTCAGCCACCGGCAGACGTACAAAAGATTAATCCCCGACTGCGATACGTTAGAATCTTGTACACAGAATTGAGCTATGTTAACGAGAAACTCAGAACTTCACTGCACATTGCAGCCCGAGATATCATGAGAGAAAGACAACAATACGAAGGCAAAAATAAAATTGCCACGAAATATCTGAATTACAACTGGGATGCAATTTGGGAGAATATTAGTTTTAACGGACTCAATTCACATGTGGTAACGGCATGGTACAAAGCCGTCAATGATATTGTCAGCACCAACGAACGGCTTTATAAAATTGGGAAAGCTGAAACCCCCTTATGTCGGACATGTAAACTGGTTGACACCGTGATTCATAGATTCACGTGTGGTGGAAATTTCAACAACTGGATTTGGCTCAGGAAAAGTCTTGCACTACTGCAACGAACGTCACCCAATTCTATTACTCCTATGATGCTTCTCAGACCTGAAATTAAGTATTACCCCAAAACCAAAAATAATGCAATACATTGGTTAATGGGACAGTTTGTCCACTACATTCTCAATAAAATAGGTGGTGACGATGAAACGGAATTCAAGCTTTTTATGAAAATGGAGTACAGTAAAGTTAAGCACTATGCAGACCACAGGAAAATGTATGGAAACATGTTGATCATTTTATTTGAAAGAATAGGTGTTGGTTAAAAAGCACAGTCTAACAATAAAGTTACTATTTTCGGGGTACTGAAGGAATGAAGTATGAGATCTACGTTCAAGCTGAAGGCAATGCCTCTTCTTTTATCCATTTCTGTTATGTCGGTCCCCCCAATATGTGTCTCATAAATGCTGGAGGTATATTGAGGTAAAATAACATGTTTCCTACTCGAATGATTGTTGAATGATCACTCGAATGACAGCCTTCCAATGAGATCTCCACCCAGACGTCGTACAAACAGTGCTCCGCACCATAATAAAAAGAGCAGGCAAAGACCACACACGACTACAACCGCTTTTCTATAACATGTAAAATGTACTGAAGGAGCCATTCGGTGGGAGTAATGGCGGGGGCATCGTGGCCAGGCCTCGAGTTCTTTGACCCCTGCCCTCTTTGTCCCCGTCATGGGCCTACTGATGGCTTCCAAAAAGACGCAAAAACAAACCAAGCGGTCTCTGGCAAAAAACGGAATAAAAAAGAAGAAAAAAAAAAAAAAAAAAAGTGGCAGAGCGCTGGTCTAGTAAACCAGAGGTCGTGATAAAAAAAAAAAAAAAAAAAAAAAGCGGTCTAAGGCGCTGGTTTAAGGCACCAGTCTCTTCGGAGGCGTGGGTTCGAATCCCACCGCAGCCAATTTTTACTTCTCGTTTTTGTGCCATTGCGGTGTGTTCTCGTGGGGTAGAACGCAGCTCCTGTGACCGCCGCGTCGCGTAGGTAGCGTGGCCGAGCGGTCTAAGGCGCTGGTTTCAGGCACCAGTCTCTTCGGAGGCGTGGGTTCGAATCCCACCGCTGCCAACGTTTTCTGTCTCGAAAACAGGAGCACTGATTTCCCGCGAAGGAAAAAGCGCAGCGTCGGTTTCTTAAACTGTCGTAGCACAGTGGTGCGTGGTGTAACAACAGGATTCACCGGCGCAGTTTCGTCTCATGATTGCTGGCGTTCGTCTCCACGAGACGCGTCCCGAGCATGCCGTTCTACGAAGTGGAAACGTTAATTTTTGCAGTTGTCGTCAAGTAGCGGGTGGGCGCTCGCCGTGTTTGTTGGAGGAGTGCTTGTGTCGTTATCCGGTGTCGTCTAGTGGCTGGGATACCTGGCTCTCGCCCAGGAGGCCTGGGTTCGATTCCCGGTACCGGAAATGCACTTTTTATTGCTCCTCTTATGCGACTTGTCCCGACTTAGCTCGACTGACGCTCCGCTGACGCTTGCAGAAAACTACGTAAAATATGATTCGCGGCCACAAGTGACGGCGAGAGAGATGCGACATCTGTCCACCTCTTATCCGGGCACATACCTGCGGTCAACAGACTTGGAGGACTGCAAGACATTGCCACGGGGGTTGAATGCAGCTAACCACTCTGCTCAGTGTCCATCAGCGCGGGCACGTTCGTTTGCCAGTATACATATAATGGAGACCGCGTCTGACACAGCTGTTGCGAGACACAGTCGGCCGAGCTTTGCTGTGCACAGCCACTTGCAGTCGCGAGAGTTGAATTCCGCGGTGGCTCCGTGGCCGTGATCGTCTAGTGGTCAGGACATTGCGTTGTGGCCGCAACAACCCAGGCTCGAATCCGGGTCACGCCACTTTTTAAAGTTCTGCCTTGCTGTCGCTGCAATGACGATAGTGACCCAGTGATTGAAATCACGGTGCCCTCCTGATTTTGTGCTCATGTTCCTCAGGCTGCAGGTGGCACTACCGATTCCTTATAAACACGCGATGCCGCCGCACCAGGGCGCTGGCAGCTGCCTGTGTAGTTAATCTCTATTCGAAAAGGGCAGTCGTTCGAGGTGCGATGTTCGAGCAACCAGTCGCAGCAGATCAGGAAGCTGTGTCGTGCACTGCATTCTACAAATGCCAGGAACACTGGTGTAGGTAGCGTGGCCGAGCGGTCTAAGGCGCTGGTTTAAGGCACCAGTCTCTTCGGAGGCGTGGGTTCGAATCCCACCGCTGCCAATTTTTACTTCTCGTCTTTGTGCCATTGCGGTGTGTTCTCGTGGGGTAGAACGCAGCTCCTGTGACCGCCGCGTCGCGCAGGTAGCGTGGCCGAGCGGTCTAAGGCGCTGGTTTCAGGCACCAGTCTCTTCGGAGGCGTGGGTTCGAATCCCACCGCTGCCAACGTTTTCTGTCTCGAAAACAGGAGCACTGATTTCCCGCGAAGGAAAAAGCGCAGCGTCGGTTTCTTAAACTGTCGTAGCACAGTGGTGCGTGGTGTAACAACAGGATTCACCGGCGCAGTTTCGTCTCATGATTGCTGGCGTTCGTCTCCACGAGACGCGTCCCGAGCATGCCGTTCTACGAAGTGGAAACGTTAATTTTTGCAGTTGTCGTCAAGTAGCGGGTGGGCGCTCGCCGTGTTTGTTGGAGGAGTGCTTGTGTCGTTATCCGGTGTCGTCTAGTGGCTGGGATACCTGGCTCTCGCCCAGGAGGCCTGGGTTCGATTCCCGGTACCGGAAATGCACTTTTTATTGCTCCTCTTATGCGACTTGTCCCGACTTAGCTCGACTGACGCTCCGCTGACGCTTGCAGAAAACTACGTAAAATATGATTCGCGGCCACAAGTGACGGCGAGAGAGATGCGACATCTGTCCACCTCTTATCCGGGCACATACCTGCGGTCAACAGACTTGGAGGACTGCAAGACATTGCCACGGGGGTTGAATGCAGCTAACCACTCTGCTCAGTGTCCATCAGCGCGGGCACGTTCGTTTGCCAGTATACATATAATGGAGACCGCGTCTGACACAGCTGTTGCGAGACACAGTCGGCCGAGCTTTGCTGTGCACAGCCACTTGCAGTCGCGAGAGTTGAATTCCGCGGTGGCTCCGTGGCCGTGATCGTCTAGTGGTCAGGACATTGCGTTGTGGCCGCAACAACCCAGGCTCGAATCCGGGTCACGCCACTTTTTAAAGTTCTGCCTTGCTGTCGCTGCAATGACGATAGTGACCCAGTGATTGAAATCACGGTGCCCTCCTGATTTTGTGCTCATGTTCCTCAGGCTGCAGGTGGCACTACCGATTCCTTATAAACACGCGATGCCGCCGCACCAGGGCGCTGGCAGCTGCCTGTGTAATTAATCTCTATTCGAAAAGGGCAGTCGTTCGAGGTGCGATGTTCGAGCAACCAGTCGCAGCAGATCAGGAAGCTGTGTCGTGCACTGCATTCTACAAATGCCAGGAACACTGGTGTAGGTAGCGTGGCCGAGCGGTCTAGGGCGCTGGTTTAAGGCACCAGTCTCTTCGGAGGCGTGGGTTCGAATCCCACCGCTGCCAATTTTTACTTCTCGTTTTTGTGCCATTGCGGTGTGTTCTCGTGGGGTAGAACGCAGCTCCTGTGACCGCCGCGTCGCGTAGGTAGCGTGGCCGAGCGGTCTAAGGCGCTGGTTTCAGGCACCAGTCTCTTCGGAGGCGTGGGTTCGAATCCCACCGCTGCCAACGTTTTCTGTCTCGAAAACAGGAGCACTGATTTCCCGCGAAGGAAAAAGCGCAGCGTCGGTTTCTTAAACTGTCGTAGCACAGTGGTGCGTGGTGTAACAACAGGATTCACCGGCGCAGTTTCGTCTCATGATTGCTGGCGTTCGTCTCCACGAGACGCGTCCCGAGCATGCCGTTCTACGAAGTGGAAACGTTAATTTTTGCAGTTGTCGTCAAGTAGCGGGTGGGCGCTCGCCGTGTTTGTTGGAGGAGTGCTTGTGTCGTTATCCGGTGTCGTCTAGTGGCTGGGATACCTGGCTCTCGCCCAGGAGGCCTGGGTTCGATTCCCGGTACCGGAAATGCACATTTTATTGCTCCTCTTATGCGACTTGTCCCGACTTAGCTCGACTGACGCTCCGCTGACGCTTGCAGAAAACTACGTAAAATATGATTCGCGGCCACAAGTGACGGCGAGAGAGATGCGACATCTGTCCACCTCTTATCCGGGCACATACCTGCGGTCAACAGACTTGGAGGACTGCAAGACATTGCCACGGGGGTTGAATGCAGCTAACCACTCTGCTCAGTGTCCATCAGCGCGGGCACGTTCGTTTGCCAGTATACATATAATGGAGACCGCGTCTGACACAGCTGTTGCGAGACACAGTCGGCCGAGCTTTGCTGTGCACAGCCACTTGCAGTCGCGAGAGTTGAATTCCGCGGTGGCTCCGTGGCCGTGATCGTCTAGTGGTCAGGACATTGCGTTGTGGCCGCAACAACCCAGGCTCGAATCCGGGTCACGGCACTTTTTAAAGTTCTGCCTTGCTGTCGCTGCAATGACGATAGTGACCCAGTGATTGAAATCACGGTGCCCTCCTGATTTTGTGCTCATGTTCCTCAGGCTGCAGGTGGCACTACCGATTCCTTATAAACACGCGATGCCGCCGCACCAGGGCGCTGGCAGCTGCCTGTGTAATTAATCTCTATTCGAAAAGGGCAGTCGTTCGAGGTGCGATGTTCGAGCAACCAGTCGCAGCAGATCAGGAAGCTGTGTCGTGCACTGCATTCTACAAATGCCAGGAACACTGGTGTAGGTAGCGTGGCCGAGCGGTCTAAGGCGCTGGTTTAAGGCACCAGTCTCTTCGGAGGCGTGGGTTCGAATCCCACCGCTGCCAATTTTTACTTCTCGTCTTTGTGCCATTGCGGTGTGTTCTCGTGGGGTAGAACGCAGCTCCTGTGACCGCCGCGTCGCGCAGGTAGCGTGGCCGAGCGGTCTAAGGCGCTGGTTTCAGGCACCAGTCTCTTCGGAGGCGTGGGTTCGAATCCCACCGCTGCCAACGTTTTCTGTCTCGAAAACAGGAGCACTGATTTCCCGCGAAGGAAAAAGCGCAGCGTCGGTTTCTTAAACTGTCGTAGCACAGTGGTGCGTGGTGTAACAACAGGATTCACCGGCGCAGTTTCGTCTCATGATTGCTGGCGTTCGTCTCCACGAGACGCGTCCCGAGCATGCCGTTCTACGAAGTGGAAACGTTAATTTTTGCAGTTGTCGTCAAGTAGCGGGTGGGCGCTCGCCGTGTTTGTTGGAGGAGTGCTTGTGTCGTTATCCGGTGTCGTCTAGTGGCTGGGATACCTGGCTCTCGCCCAGGAGGCCTGGGTTCGATTCCCGGTACCGGAAATGCACTTTTTATTGCTCCTCTTATGCGACTTGTCCCGACTTAGCTCGACTGACGCTCCGCTGACGCTTGCAGAAAACTACGTAAAATATGATTCGCGGCCACAAGTGACGGCGAGAGAGATGCGACATCTGTCCACCTCTTATCCGGGCACATACCTGCGGTCAACAGACTTGGAGGACTGCAAGACATTGCCACGGGGGTTGAATGCAGCTAACCACTCTGCTCAGTGTCCATCAGCGCGGGCACGTTCGTTTGCCAGTATACATATAATGGAGACCGCGTCTGACACAGCTGTTGCGAGACACAGTCGGCCGAGCTTTGCTGTGCACAGCCACTTGCAGTCGCGAGAGTTGAATTCCGCGGTGGCTCCGTGGCCGTGATCGTCTAGTGGTCAGGACATTGCGTTGTGGCCGCAACAACCCAGGCTCGAATCCGGGTCACGGCACTTTTTAAAGTTCTGCCTTGCTGTCGCTGCAATGACGATAGTGACCCAGTGATTGAAATCACGGTGCCCTCCTGATTTTGTGCTCATGTTCCTCAGGCTGCAGGTGGCACTACCGATTCCTTATAAACACGCGATGCCGCCGCACCAGGGCGCTGGCAGCTGCCTGTGTAATTAATCTCTATTCGAAAAGGGCAGTCGTTCGAGGTGCGATGTTCGAGCAACCAGTCGCAGCAGATCAGGAAGCTGTGTCGTGCACTGCATTCTACAAATGCCAGGAACACTGGTGTAGGTAGCGTGGCCGAGCGGTCTAAGGCGCTGGTTTAAGGCACCAGTCTCTTCGGAGGCGTGGGTTCGAATCCCACCGCTGCCAATTTTTACTTCTCGTTTTTGTGCCATTGCGGTGTGTTCTCGTGGGGTAGAACGCAGCTCCTGTGACCGCCGCGTCGCGTAGGTAGCGTGGCCGAGCGGTCTAAGGCGCTGGTTTCAGGCACCAGTCTCTTCGGAGGCGTGGGTTCGAATCCCACCGCTGCCAACGTTTTCTGTCTCGAAAACAGGAGCACTGATTTCCCGCGAAGGAAAAAGCGCAGCGTCGGTTTCTTAAACTGTCGTAGCACAGTGGTGCGTGGTGTAACAACAGGATTCACCGGCGCAGTTTCGTCTCATGATTGCTGGCGTTCGTCTCCACGAGACGCGTCCCGAGCATGCCGTTCTACGAAGTGGAAACGTTAATTTTTGCAGTTGTCGTCAAGTAGCGGGTGGGCGCTCGCCGTGTTTGTTGGAGGAGTGCTTGTGTCGTTATCCGGTGTCGTCTAGTGGCTGGGATACCTGGCTCTCGCCCAGGAGGCCTGGGTTCGATTCCCGGTACCGGAAATGCACATTTTATTGCTCCTCTTATGCGACTTGTCCCGACTTAGCTCGACTGACGCTCCGCTGACGCTTGCAGAAAACTACGTAAAATATGATTCGCGGCCACAAGTGACGGCGAGAGAGATGCGACATCTGTCCACCTCTTATCCGGGCACATACCTGCGGTCAACAGACTTGGAGGACTGCAAGACATTGCCACGGGGGTTGAATGCAGCTAACCACTCTGCTCAGTGTCCATCAGCGCGGGCACGTTCGTTTGCCAGTATACATATAATGGAGACCGCGTCTGACAGCTGTTGCGAGACACAGTCGGCCGAGCTTTGCTGTGCACAGCCACTTGCAGTCGCGAGAGTTGAATTCCGCGGTGGCTCCGTGGCCGTGATCGTCTAGTGGTCAGGACATTGCGTTGTGGCCGCAACAACCCAGGCTCGAATCCGGGTCACGGCACTTTTTAAAGTTCTGCCTTGCTGTCGCTGCAATGACGATAGTGACCCAGTGATTGAAATCACGGTGCCCTCCTGATTTTGTGCTCATGTTCCTCAGGCTGCAGGTGGCACTACCGATTCCTTATAAACACGCGATGCCGCCGCACCAGGGCGCTGGCAGCTGCCTGTGTAATTAATCTCTATTCGAAAAGGGCAGTCGTTCGAGGTGCGATGTTCGAGCAACCAGTCGCAGCAGATCAGGAAGCTGTGTCGTGCACTGCATTCTACAAATGCCAGGAACACTGGTGTAGGTAGCGTGGCCGAGCGGTCTAAGGCGCTGGTTTAAGGCACCAGTCTCTTCGGAGGCGTGGGTTCGAATCCCACCGCTGCCAATTTTTACTTCTCGTCTTTGTGCCATTGCGGTGTGTTCTCGTGGGGTAGAACGCAGCTCCTGTGACCGCCGCGTCGCGCAGGTAGCGTGGCCGAGCGGTCTAAGGCGCTGGTTTCAGGCACCAGTCTCTTCGGAGGCGTGGGTTCGAATCCCACCGCTGCCAACGTTTTCTGTCTCGAAAACAGGAGCACTGATTTCCCGCGAAGGAAAAAGCGCAGCGTCGGTTTCTTAAACTGTCGTAGCACAGTGGTGCGTGGTGTAACAACAGGATTCACCGGCGCAGTTTCGTCTCATGATTGCTGGCGTTCGTCTCCACGAGACGCGTCCCGAGCATGCCGTTCTACGAAGTGGAAACGTTAATTTTTGCAGTTGTCGTCAAGTAGCGGGTGGGCGCTCGCCGTGTTTGTTGGAGGAGTGCTTGTGTCGTTATCCGGTGTCGTCTAGTGGCTGGGATACCTGGCTCTCGCCCAGGAGGCCTGGGTTCGATTCCCGGTACCGGAAATGCACATTTTATTGCTCCTCTTATGCGACTTGTCCCGACTTAGCTCGACTGACGCTCCGCTGACGCTTGCAGAAAACTACGTAAAATATGATTCGCGGCCACAAGTGACGGCGAGAGAGATGCGACATCTGTCCACCTCTTATCCGGGCACATACCTGCGGTCAACAGACTTGGAGGACTGCAAGACATTGCCACGGGGGTTGAATGCAGCTAACCACTCTGCTCAGTGTCCATCAGCGCGGGCACGTTCGTTTGCCAGTATACATATAATGGAGACCGCGTCTGACACAGCTGTTGCGAGACACAGTCGGCCGAGCTTTGCTGTGCACAGCCACTTGCAGTCGCGAGAGTTGAATTCCGCGGTGGCTCCGTGGCCGTGATCGTCTAGTGGTCAGGACATTGCGTTGTGGCCGCAACAACCCAGGCTCGAATCCGGGTCACGGCACTTTTTAAAGTTCTGCCTTGCTGTCGCTGCAATGACGATAGTGACCCAGTGATTGAAATCACGGTGCCCTCCTGATTTTGTGCTCATGTTCCTCAGGCTGCAGGTGGCACTACCGATTCCTTATAAACACGCGATGCCGCCGCACCAGGGCGCTGGCAGCTGCCTGTGTAATTAATCTCTATTCGAAAAGGGCAGTCGTTCGAGGTGCGATGTTCGAGCAACCAGTCGCAGCAGATCAGGAAGCTGTGTCGTGCACTGCATTCTACAAATGCCAGGAACACTGGTGTAGGTAGCGTGGCCGAGCGGTCTAAGGCGCTGGTTTAAGGCACCAGTCTCTTCGGAGGCGTGGGTTCGAATCCCACCGCTGCCAATTTTTACTTCTCGTTTTTGTGCCATTGCGGTGTGTTCTCGTGGGGTAGAACGCAGCTCCTGTGACCGCCGCGTCGCGTAGGTAGCGTGGCCGAGCGGTCTAAGGCGCTGGTTTCAGGCACCAGTCTCTTCGGAGGCGTGGGTTCGACTCCCACCGCTGCCAACGTTTTCTGTCTCGAAAACAGGAGCACTGATTTCCCGCGAAGGAAAAAGCGCAGCGTCGGTTTCTTAAACTGTCGTAGCACAGTGGTGCGTGGTGTAACAACAGGATTCACCGGCGCAGTTTCGTCTCATGATTGCTGGCGTTCGTCTCCACGAGACGCGTCCCGAGCATGCCGTTCTACGAAGTGGAAACGTTAATTTTTGCAGTTGTCGTCAAGTAGCGGGTGGGCGCTCGCCGTGTTTGTTGGAGGAGTGCTTGTGTCGTTATCCGGTGTCGTCTAGTGGCTGGGATACCTGGCTCTCGCCCAGGAGGCCTGGGTTCGATTCCCGGTACCGGAAATGCACATTTTATTGCTCCTCTTATGCGACTTGTCCCGACTTAGCTCGACTGACGCTCCGCTGACGCTTGCAGAAAACTACGTAAAATATGATTCGCGGCCACAAGTGACGGCGAGAGAGATGCGACATCTGTCCACCTCTTATCCGGGCACATACCTGCGGTCAACAGACTTGGAGGACTGCAAGACATTGCCACGGGGGTTGAATGCAGCTAACCACTCTGCTCAGTGTCCATCAGCGCGGGCACGTTCGTTTGCCAGTATACATATAATGGAGACCGCGTCTGACAGCTGTTGCGAGACACAGTCGGCCGAGCTTTGCTGTGCACAGCCACTTGCAGTCGCGAGAGTTGAATTCCGCGGTGGCTCCGTGGCCGTGATCGTCTAGTGGTCAGGACATTGCGTTGTGGCCGCAACAACCCAGGCTCGAATCCGGGTCACGGCACTTTTTAAAGTTCTGCCTTGCTGTCGCTGCAATGACGATAGTGACCCAGTGATTGAAATCACGGTGCCCTCCTGATTTTGTGCTCATGTTCCTCAGGCTGCAGGTGGCACTACCGATTCCTTATAAACACGCGATGCCGCCGCACCAGGGCGCTGGCAGCTGCCTGTGTAATTAATCTCTATTCGAAAAGGGCAGTCGTTCGAGGTGCGATGTTCGAGCAACCAGTCGCAGCAGATCAGGAAGCTGTGTCGTGCACTGCATTCTACAAATGCCAGGAACACTGGTGTAGGTAGCGTGGCCGAGCGGTCTAAGGCGCTGGTTTAAGGCACCAGTCTCTTCGGAGGCGTGGGTTCGAATCCCACCGCTGCCAATTTTTACTTCTCGTCTTTGTGCCATTGCGGTGTGTTCTCGTGGGGTAGAACGCAGCTCCTGTGACCGCCGCGTCGCGCAGGTAGCGTGGCCGAGCGGTCTAAGGCGCTGGTTTCAGGCACCAGTCTCTTCGGAGGCGTGGGTTCGAATCCCACCGCTGCCAACGTTTTCTGTCTCGAAAACAGGAGCACTGATTTCCCGCGAAGGAAAAAGCGCAGCGTCGGTTTCTTAAACTGTCGTAGCACAGTGGTGCGTGGTGTAACAACAGGATTCACCGGCGCAGTTTCGTCTCATGATTGCTGGCGTTCGTCTCCACGAGACGCGTCCCGAGCATGCCGTTCTACGAAGTGGAAACGTTAATTTTTGCAGTTGTCGTCAAGTAGCGGGTGGGCGCTCGCCGTGTTTGTTGGAGGAGTGCTTGTGTCGTTATCCGGTGTCGTCTAGTGGCTGGGATACCTGGCTCTCGCCCAGGAGGCCTGGGTTCGATTCCCGGTACCGGAAATGCACATTTTATTGCTCCTCTTATGCGACTTGTCCCGACTTAGCTCGACTGACGCTCCGCTGACGCTTGCAGAAAACTACGTAAAATATGATTCGCGGCCACAAGTGACGGCGAGAGAGATGCGACATCTGTCCACCTCTTATCCGGGCACATACCTGCGGTCAACAGACTTGGAGGACTGCAAGACATTGCCACGGGGGTTGAATGCAGCTAACCACTCTGCTCAGTGTCCATCAGCGCGGGCACGTTCGTTTGCCAGTATACATATAATGGAGACCGCGTCTGACACAGCTGTTGCGAGACACAGTCGGCCGAGCTTTGCTGTGCACAGCCACTTGCAGTCGCGAGAGTTGAATTCCGCGGTGGCTCCGTGGCCGTGATCGTCTAGTGGTCAGGACATTGCGTTGTGGCCGCAACAACCCAGGCTCGAATCCGGGTCACGGCACTTTTTAAAGTTCTGCCTTGCTGTCGCTGCAATGACGATAGTGACCCAGTGATTGAAATCACGGTGCCCTCCTGATTTTGTGCTCATGTTCCTCAGGCTGCAGGTGGCACTACCGATTCCTTATAAACACGCGATGCCGCCGCACCAGGGCGCTGGCAGCTGCCTGTGTAATTAATCTCTATTCGAAAAGGGCAGTCGTTCGAGGTGCGATGTTCGAGCAACCAGTCGCAGCAGATCAGGAAGCTGTGTCGTGCACTGCATTCTACAAATGCCAGGAACACTGGTGTAGGTAGCGTGGCCGAGCGGTCTAAGGCGCTGGTTTAAGGCACCAGTCTCTTCGGAGGCGTGGGTTCGAATCCCACCGCTGCCAATTTTTACTTCTCGTCTTTGTGCCATTGCGGTGTGTTCTCGTGGGGTAGAACGCAGCTCCTGTGACCGCCGCGTCGCGCAGGTAGCGTGGCCGAGCGGTCTAAGGCGCTGGTTTCAGGCACCAGTCTCTTCGGAGGCGTGGGTTCGAATCCCACCGCTGCCAACGTTTTCTGTCTCGAAAACAGGAGCACTGATTTCCCGCGAAGGAAAAAGCGCAGCGTCGGTTTCTTAAACTGTCGTAGCACAGTGGTGCGTGGTGTAACAACAGGATTCACCGGCGCAGTTTCGTCTCATGATTGCTGGCGTTCGTCTCCACGAGACGCGTCCCGAGCATGCCGTTCTACGAAGTGGAAACGTTAATTTTTGCAGTTGTCGTCAAGTAGCGGGTGGGCGCTCGCCGTGTTTGTTGGAGGAGTGCTTGTGTCGTTATCCGGTGTCGTCTAGTGGCTGGGATACCTGGCTCTCGCCCAGGAGGCCTGGGTTCGATTCCCGGTACCGGAAATGCACATTTTATTGCTCCTCTTATGCGACTTGTCCCGACTTAGCTCGACTGACGCTCCGCTGACGCTTGCAGAAAACTACGTAAAATATGATTCGCGGCCACAAGTGACGGCGAGAGAGATGCGACATCTGTCCACCTCTTATCCGGGCACATACCTGCGGTCAACAGACTTGGAGGACTGCAAGACATTGCCACGGGGGTTGAATGCAGCTAACCACTCTGCTCAGTGTCCATCAGCGCGGGCACGTTCGTTTGCCAGTATACATATAATGGAGACCGCGTCTGACACAGCTGTTGCGAGACACAGTCGGCCGAGCTTTGCTGTGCACAGCCACTTGCAGTCGCGAGAGTTGAATTCCGCGGTGGCTCCGTGGCCGTGATCGTCTAGTGGTCAGGACATTGCGTTGTGGCCGCAACAACCCAGGCTCGAATCCGGGTCACGGCACTTTTTAAAGTTCTGCCTTGCTGTCGCTGCAATGACGATAGTGACCCAGTGATTGAAATCACGGTGCCCTCCTGATTTTGTGCTCATGTTCCTCAGGCTGCAGGTGGCACTACCGATTCCTTATAAACACGCGATGCCGCCGCACCAGGGCGCTGGCAGCTGCCTGTGTAATTAATCTCTATTCGAAAAGGGCAGTCGTTCGAGGTGCGATGTTCGAGCAACCAGTCGCAGCAGATCAGGAAGCTGTGTCGTGCACTGCATTCTACAAATGCCAGGAACACTGGTGTAGGTAGCGTGGCCGAGCGGTCTAAGGCGCTGGTTTAAGGCACCAGTCTCTTCGGAGGCGTGGGTTCGAATCCCACCGCTGCCAATTTTTACTTCTCGTCTTTGTGCCATTGCGGTGTGTTCTCGTGGGGTAGAACGCAGCTCCTGTGACCGCCGCGTCGCGCAGGTAGCGTGGCCGAGCGGTCTAAGGCGCTGGTTTCAGGCACCAGTCTCTTCGGAGGCGTGGGTTCGAATCCCACCGCTGCCAACGTTTTCTGTCTCGAAAACAGGAGCACTGATTTCCCGCGAAGGAAAAAGCGCAGCGTCGGTTTCTTAAACTGTCGTAGCACAGTGGTGCGTGGTGTAACAACAGGATTCACCGGCGCAGTTTCGTCTCATGATTGCTGGCGTTCGTCTCCACGAGACGCGTCCCGAGCATGCCGTTCTACGAAGTGGAAACGTTAATTTTTGCAGTTGTCGTCAAGTAGCGGGTGGGCGCTCGCCGTGTTTGTTGGAGGAGTGCTTGTGTCGTTATCCGGTGTCGTCTAGTGGCTGGGATACCTGGCTCTCGCCCAGGAGGCCTGGGTTCGATTCCCGGTACCGGAAATGCACATTTTATTGCTCCTCTTATGCGACTTGTCCCGACTTAGCTCGACTGACGCTCCGCTGACGCTTGCAGAAAACTACGTAAAATATGATTCGCGGCCACAAGTGACGGCGAGAGAGATGCGACATCTGTCCACCTCTTATCCGGGCACATACCTGCGGTCAACAGACTTGGAGGACTGCAAGACATTGCCACGGGGGTTGAATGCAGCTAACCACTCTGCTCAGTGTCCATCAGCGCGGGCACGTTCGTTTGCCAGTATACATATAATGGAGACCGCGTCTGACACAGCTGTTGCGAGACACAGTCGGCCGAGCTTTGCTGTGCACAGCCACTTGCAGTCGCGAGAGTTGAATTCCGCGGTGGCTCCGTGGCCGTGATCGTCTAGTGGTCAGGACATTGCGTTGTGGCCGCAACAACCCAGGCTCGAATCCGGGTCACGGCACTTTTTAAAGTTCTGCCTTGCTGTCGCTGCAATGACGATAGTGACCCAGTGATTGAAATCACGGTGCCCTCCTGATTTTGTGCTCATGTTCCTCAGGCTGCAGGTGGCACTACCGATTCCTTATAAACACGCGATGCCGCCGCACCAGGGCGCTGGCAGCTGCCTGTGTAATTAATCTCTATTCGAAAAGGGCAGTCGTTCGAGGTGCGATGTTCGAGCAACCAGTCGCAGCAGATCAGGAAGCTGTGTCGTGCACTGCATTCTACAAATGCCAGGAACACTGGTGTAGGTAGCGTGGCCGAGCGGTCTAAGGCGCTGGTTTAAGGCACCAGTCTCTTCGGAGGCGTGGGTTCGAATCCCACCGCTGCCAATTTTTACTTCTCGTCTTTGTGCCATTGCGGTGTGTTCTCGTGGGGTAGAACGCAGCTCCTGTGACCGCCGCGTCGCGCAGGTAGCGTGGCCGAGCGGTCTAAGGCGCTGGTTTCAGGCACCAGTCTCTTCGGAGGCGTGGGTTCGAATCCCACCGCTGCCAACGTTTTCTGTCTCGAAAACAGGAGCACTGATTTCCCGCGAAGGAAAAAGCGCAGCGTCGGTTTCTTAAACTGTCGTAGCACAGTGGTGCGTGGTGTAACAACAGGATTCACCGGCGCAGTTTCGTCTCATGATTGCTGGCGTTCGTCTCCACGAGACGCGTCCCGAGCATGCCGTTCTACGAAGTGGAAACGTTAATTTTTGCAGTTGTCGTCAAGTAGCGGGTGGGCGCTCGCCGTGTTTGTTGGAGGAGTGCTTGTGTCGTTATCCGGTGTCGTCTAGTGGCTGGGATACCTGGCTCTCGCCCAGGAGGCCTGGGTTCGATTCCCGGTACCGGAAATGCACATTTTATTGCTCCTCTTATGCGACTTGTCCCGACTTAGCTCGACTGACGCTCCGCTGACGCTTGCAGAAAACTACGTAAAATATGATTCGCGGCCACAAGTGACGGCGAGAGAGATGCGACATCTGTCCACCTCTTATCCGGGCACATACCTGCGGTCAACAGACTTGGAGGACTGCAAGACATTGCCACGGGGGTTGAATGCAGCTAACCACTCTGCTCAGTGTCCATCAGCGCGGGCACGTTCGTTTGCCAGTATACATATAATGGAGACCGCGTCTGACACAGCTGTTGCGAGACACAGTCGGCCGAGCTTTGCTGTGCACAGCCACTTGCAGTCGCGAGAGTTGAATTCCGCGGTGGCTCCGTGGCCGTGATCGTCTAGTGGTCAGGACATTGCGTTGTGGCCGCAACAACCCAGGCTCGAATCCGGGTCACGGCACTTTTTAAAGTTCTGCCTTGCTGTCGCTGCAATGACGATAGTGACCCAGTGATTGAAATCACGGTGCCCTCCTGATTTTGTGCTCATGTTCCTCAGGCTGCAGGTGGCACTACCGATTCCTTATAAACACGCGATGCCGCCGCACCAGGGCGCTGGCAGCTGCCTGTGTAATTAATCTCTATTCGAAAAGGGCAGTCGTTCGAGGTGCGATGTTCGAGCAACCAGTCGCAGCAGATCAGGAAGCTGTGTCGTGCACTGCATTCTACAAATGCCAGGAACACTGGTGTAGGTAGCGTGGCCGAGCGGTCTAAGGCGCTGGTTTAAGGCACCAGTCTCTTCGGAGGCGTGGGTTCGAATCCCACCGCTGCCAATTTTTACTTCTCGTCTTTGTGCCATTGCGGTGTGTTCTCGTGGGGTAGAACGCAGCTCCTGTGACCGCCGCGTCGCGCAGGTAGCGTGGCCGAGCGGTCTAAGGCGCTGGTTTCAGGCACCAGTCTCTTCGGAGGCGTGGGTTCGAATCCCACCGCTGCCAACGTTTTCTGTCTCGAAAACAGGAGCACTGATTTCCCGCGAAGGAAAAAGCGCAGCGTCGGTTTCTTAAACTGTCGTAGCACAGTGGTGCGTGGTGTAACAACAGGATTCACCGGCGCAGTTTCGTCTCATGATTGCTGGCGTTCGTCTCCACGAGACGCGTCCCGAGCATGCCGTTCTACGAAGTGGAAACGTTAATTTTTGCAGTTGTCGTCAAGTAGCGGGTGGGCGCTCGCCGTGTTTGTTGGAGGAGTGCTTGTGTCGTTATCCGGTGTCGTCTAGTGGCTGGGATACCTGGCTCTCGCCCAGGAGGCCTGGGTTCGATTCCCGGTACCGGAAATGCACATTTTATTGCTCCTCTTATGCGACTTGTCCCGACTTAGCTCGACTGACGCTCCGCTGACGCTTGCAGAAAACTACGTAAAATATGATTCGCGGCCACAAGTGACGGCGAGAGAGATGCGACATCTGTCCACCTCTTATCCGGGCACATACCTGCGGTCAACAGACTTGGAGGACTGCAAGACATTGCCACGGGGGTTGAATGCAGCTAACCACTCTGCTCAGTGTCCATCAGCGCGGGCACGTTCGTTTGCCAGTATACATATAATGGAGACCGCGTCTGACACAGCTGTTGCGAGACACAGTCGGCCGAGCTTTGCTGTGCACAGCCACTTGCAGTCGCGAGAGTTGAATTCCGCGGTGGCTCCGTGGCCGTGATCGTCTAGTGGTCAGGACATTGCGTTGTGGCCGCAACAACCCAGGCTCGAATCCGGGTCACGGCACTTTTTAAAGTTCTGCCTTGCTGTCGCTGCAATGACGATAGTGACCCAGTGATTGAAATCACGGTGCCCTCCTGATTTTGTGCTCATGTTCCTCAGGCTGCAGGAGGCACTACCGATTCCTTATAAACACGCGATGCCGCCGCACCAGGGCGCTGGCAGCTGCCTGTGTAATTAATCTCTATTCGAAAAGGGCAGTCGTTCGAGGTGCGATGTTCGAGCAACCAGTCGCAGCAGATCAGGAAGCTGTGTCGTGCACTGCATTCTACAAATGCCAGGAACACTGGTGTAGGTAGCGTGGCCGAGCGGTCTAAGGCGCTGGTTTAAGGCACCAGTCTCTTCGGAGGCGTGGGTTCGAATCCCACCGCTGCCAATTTTTACTTCTCGTCTTTGTGCCATTGCGGTGTGTTCTCGTGGGGTAGAACGCAGCTCCTGTGACCGCCGCGTCGCGCAGGTAGCGTGGCCGAGCGGTCTAAGGCGCTGGTTTCAGGCACCAGTCTCTTCGGAGGCGTGGGTTCGAATCCCACCGCTGCCAACGTTTTCTGTCTCGAAAACAGGAGCACTGATTTCCCGCGAAGGAAAAAGCGCAGCGTCGGTTTCTTAAACTGTCGTAGCACAGTGGTGCGTGGTGTAACAACAGGATTCACCGGCGCAGTTTCGTCTCATGATTGCTGGCGTTCGTCTCCACGAGACGCGTCCCGAGCATGCCGTTCTACGAAGTGGAAACGTTAATTTTTGCAGTTGTCGTCAAGTAGCGGGTGGGCGCTCGCCGTGTTTGTTGGAGGAGTGCTTGTGTCGTTATCCGGTGTCGTCTAGTGGCTGGGATACCTGGCTCTCGCCCAGGAGGCCTGGGTTCGATTCCCGGTACCGGAAATGCACTTTTTATTGCTCCTCTTATGCGACTTGTCCCGACTTAGCTCGACTGACGCTCCGCTGACGCTTGCAGAAAACTACGTAAAATATGATTCGCGGCCACAAGTGACGGCGAGAGAGATGCGACATCTGTCCACCTCTTATCCGGGCACATACCTGCGGTCAACAGACTTGGAGGACTGCAAGACATTGCCACGGGGGTTGAATGCAGCTAACCACTCTGCTCAGTGTCCATCAGCGCGGGCACGTTCGTTTGCCAGTATACATATAATGGAGACCGCGTCTGACACAGCTGTTGCGAGACACAGTCGGCCGAGCTTTGCTGTGCACAGCCACTTGCAGTCGCGAGAGTTGAATTCCGCGGTGGCTCCGTGGCCGTGATCGTCTAGTGGTCAGGACATTGCGTTGTGGCCGCAACAACCCAGGCTCGAATCCGGGTCACGGCACTTTTTAAAGTTCTGCCTTGCTGTCGCTGCAATGACGATAGTGACCCAGTGATTGAAATCACGGTGCCCTCCTGATTTTGTGCTCATGTTCCTCAGGCTGCAGGTGGCACTACCGATTCCTTATAAACACGCGATGCCGCCGCACCAGGGCGCTGGCAGCTGCCTGTGTAATTAATCTCTATTCGAAAAGGGCAGTCGTTCGAGGTGCGATGTTCGAGCAACCAGTCGCAGCAGATCAGGAAGCTGTGTCGTGCACTGCATTCTACAAATGCCAGGAACACTGGTGTAGGTAGCGTGGCCGAGCGGTCTAAGGCGCTGGTTTAAGGCACCAGTCTCTTCGGAGTCGTGGGCCCGAACACATCGCGCGCTCGCTCCGGCGTGTCGGGCGGTGTTTACGTGTGCTTCGCAGTCGGCGACGGTTCTTCGCGGTGACTGTTTCTTCGCTGCTGTAGTCAGCTGAACTGTAAGTTAACATGGATTCTGAAGACCGAGAAAATAATATCCAGTGCGAATTTGATAGAAACGTAACCCGACCGTCTGCTTTCGAAATTCATTCGTGGATGAAAAATGACTTGCAAATTCCTGAAAGTGAAGTGCTAGGATTGCAATTAGACGCGTTCCTGAACTCTTTGTTCGTAAAATTGAAATGTCCGGAATTGTGTGATGCTCTTGTCAGTGAAAATGGTGGCGTACGTAAATTCAAACACTCTGATGGGACAATTAGCAATGTGACTCTGTCGAACGCTGGATTCGGTATTCGAAATGTTCGGGTATTCAATCTGCCGTTTGAGACTAGGAATGAGACAATCGCTCGTAGCCTTATGCCTTATGGCACAGTTTTGTCGATTACAAAAGAAAAGTGGTCGTCCGCTTATATATATCAGGTTGAGAACGGTATCCGCAGTGTAAAGATGATTGTGAGGAAGCACGTTCCCTCGTTTTTGGTTATGGCCGGCCACCGGGCTTTTATTTCGTATAGTGGTCAGCCGCAAACGTGTTCCTATTGTAATGCCACAGACCATTTTAGACAAAATTGTCCTAGGCGTAGGCGCCCTGTGCAGCTACCGCCCCGTGGGCAAGATGACGACGCGTCGTACGCGGCCGTGTTGTTAGGTGTTCCCCGTTCACCGGCACGTTCCGCGGAAACGGAAACGCCGTTAGTTGCTGCGGTCGCGATGGATGTCGATGCCACTGCCACCGGTTCTGATACTGTTCAATCCTTGTCCGTACTTTCTCAGTCAGTTCCCGCCGCTACTGTACCGATTCCGCCTCCGGCTGTGCCTGAAGCTCCGGAACGGACCGGATCAGAACCCGTTCAGGTGGTTACCCCCCCTGTTGCTGTAGTGGATTCGTCACCATCCACTTCCGTACCTCACGGGTTTCCGGACGCGGTTCCTGCCTCACAGGAACCAAAGCCCAGGCGTGAAAGTGTTTCAGACAGGCGTGGCAATACTGACCGCTTCCGCAGTGCCAGTAGCTCGCGGATTTTAGACACACGGTCTTTTTCTCGCGGAGAACGCAGCCCGTCTCCGGAATGGAAGCAGGTTCCCCGTCCGAAGTCAAAACAAAAACAAAAATCTGTGCAAAAGCCGGCGCACAAGCCCTTGCCTCGCCCCGTAGTCGAATCTCGACCGTCGGTTGCGGGGGGGCGTCGTCCACAGCGTCCTGTGGCGAGCAGTCAGCCAGCGCCTACGACAAGTGTGTCGGCAGACAGGCGGGAACAGGTTGTACAGCAGTTAAAGGAAATGTTGCACCACTCTGATGTAACTCTTGCAATGGACACTACGACGTCTCAGGCAACGAACCCGGCACAACTTTCGGTTAAGCGTAAGGCGGAAGACACCCCCCAGCGTCGCACGCGTCCCCTTTCGCAGGATTCCGCGTCTGTACCTCCCACACACGAATCGCCTACTTCAGCTGCACCGTCTGAACGTTGTGACTGGGCAGACGATATGGAGGAGGCGAGTGGGTCCACTCCTGCCGTCTAATTTGTTTTATTTGTTTTTCCCTATTGTCTATGGTAGCACGTCCTCCATCAGTTGTGGCTACTATTAATCTTAATAAATTGGAGTCGCCAGTGAAGTTTGCAAGTTTTGTGGGTTTTATAAATTACATTGCTGCTGACGTAGTGTTTTTGCAGGAGGTTGTGATAGATCTACTTCACTCCATTCCGGGCTATCAAGTACTCTTGAACTTTGATGTCGAGTGTAATTGTGGTACTGCCATTTTAATTCGTGTTGGTCATGACTATAGTAATGTCGCTACAATTCCTAACGGTCGTGGTGTAGCTTGCACGATCAACAACGTAAGATATATTAACGTGTACGCCCCTTCTGGTGCCGACGGGCAGCCACGTCGCCGTGTGTTTTATAGCAGTGACATTTGTCACCTTTTACAGGGCCCCCACCTGCCTTTAGTCATGGGCGGCGATTTTAATTGCGTGCTGGACGATAGAGATCAGGAGCCACGGCCATATAAGTGCCTAGAATTACAGACGCTCGTTACTGAGATGAATTTAATTGACTCGTGGTGTTATTTACACCCGCGGGCCGTGGGCTTTACTTTCTTTTATCCCACGGGAAGAAGTCGGCTCGATAGGATTTACGTTTCTCGTGATAAACAGCACTGTCTTACGGACTCCTCTGTTCACCCCGTGATTTTTTCCGATCATTGTGCGTATGTCTGCCGCTTTCATTCTCTATTGGCGGATCAACCCCGCGCAAGTCGATTATGGAAGTTTAATGTGCGACATCTCTCACACCCACATTTTGCGCCGGTTGTCGTGCGTGTATGGCAGAGGGTGCTAAAATATCGCGGTCTATATGCCTCCACTTTGTCTTGGTGGGTAGAATTTGTTAAGCCGGCATTACGCAAGGCGATCCTGGAATTCAGTCAGGATGTTGCTCACTGGGAGCGTTCTACATTGCAATTTTACGAGAGCTGTTTAAATGATGCCATCCACCTGCACACAAACAATCCCGCTCTTCGGATGGCGACAATTCGGCGTATAAAACTCCGTCTTCTGGATTTGAAAAGGGAATCGTTGCGCGGATCTGTCGTACGGAGCCGAGCCCCCGGGGCGCTGGCTGATGAAGCGCCTTCCGTGTTTCATCAGCTGCGCGAACGCCGGCGCGCAAAGCGACGTTACGTCACAGAGCTGGAATCAGCTGACGGTGCGCGGCTTGATAACCAGGCGGCAATTCTTGCCGAGGCCCACCGTCACTTCATCGAACTTTTCAGTGAGAAATACACTGATGCTGCCGCGATTTCCGAGCTTCTCCACGACGTTCCATACGTCTTATCCGTAGCGGATCGCCGTCGCCTCACAGAAAACTTTACCGTGGAAGAAGTGGGTGATGTCCTAAAACTGTGTTCCCAGAACAAATCACCGGGCGCTGATGGGTTGCCACCGGAATTTTATCTGCATTTTTGGCACTTGTTTGGCTCTGCCCTGACTGACGTTTTTAATGAAATTTTAACTGGTGTGGATGTCCCTGCGTCCTTCCTGGAAGGTATTGTGGTCTTGGTTCCAAAGGTTCCGGTCACCAGGCAACTGTGCAATCTTAGACCGATCACCCTTCTTAATGGTGATTACAAACTCTTCACCAAATGTGTCTCCTCCCGCTTGAAGCTGGTCATGAACAAACTGATTAGTCCCTTTCAATACTGTGCAGTGCCGAACCGCACTCTCTATGGTGCTGTGTCGACATACCGAGATGCCATTGCCTATGCTTCGACGAATAGGATTCCTTTTGGCATTTTATCCATCGATTTTGCAATGGCTTTTGACAGAGTTAGCCACCTATATCTCCGGCGAGTGCTCCAGAAGTTTGGTTTCGGTGTAAAGTATATAACTATGATTTTTAACCTTTTCAAAAATTCCACCTCACGGATTAGTATCAATGGACTTTTATCGGAACCTGTTCCGCTCTGCTGTTCAGTCAAACAAGGGTGCCCTCTGTCAATGGCGCTTTACGCTATTTCCTTAGATCCTTTGTTGCGTAAATTGCACAGTGTTTGTAGGGGAATACGTATTGGGAATGAGAAGCACGTTTGTCGCGCTTATGCTGACGACCTTGGTCTCTTGGTGTCCTCGGCTACCGACTTTGCTACAATACGCGCAGTTCTTACACAGTATGAACGTGCATCCGGTGCGAGCATCAATACCCGTAAGACGGTTTTTCTGCCTATTTATGCAGCGACACGTGGCTTCAAACGCCCATGGTTTACAGTGAAGCAGGAACACAAAATTTTGGGTGTTCGCTTTCAGGCCAATCTGTTACAGACTGCGTCCTACAACTGGCGTATTGTCTTAAATGGCATACGAGCTATGGCTAGCCTGTCCGCTACTCGCACCCTCGCATTAACACAGCGGGTGATTTTAATAAATGTTTTCTTGCTCAGCAAAGCCTGGTACCTCGCACAGTTATTTCAGGTACCCAAGAATTTGGGCAGAGCCATAACACAGGCAGTCTATTGGCTACTGTGGCGGGGACATATTTTCAAGGTGTCTTACGAAACATGTACTTTGCCACGCGAACAGGGTGGACTCGGCCTCATTCATTTTGCTATGAAAGCCGCAGCGTTGCTCCTTCATCGGACGAGCGTCACTATTGAACAGGATCCGTCGAGCCCCACAGCTGTTCTGTTCGCTATTCATCGGCCTCTATCTGAAGCAGCACCTCTCGACCCGACTACCATCCCGTTTCAGCTGCGTTATGTTCGAGAATACTTCATTCAAAAAAGTTATCTCGCCGCCGAAGTACTCGACCATCGAACACGGACTGTGAAACGTGTCTACCAGGGACTAAGAGGACGGCCGGTCGGTAATAAGATGGAGGCGCGCTACCCGCGATCTGCGTGGAGGACGGTGTGGGCTCACGTTCATGCTCCCTTCCTGTCAGCGGACGTCAGCAGCTTTTGGTACCAAGTGGTTAACCGCATTCTCCCCACCAACGAAAAGCTGCGCCGCATTCACTTATCTCCATCGAGCTTGTGTGAAGACTGTCGCCAAGACGACACCTTAGAACATCGTTTCGTGTGCCTGCGGTCACGGTCGACTTGGAACATTGCCGCCAGGATGCTCGCACTTATCAACCGGACCAGCGCTGCCGCTTTTTCTGCGGACACGGCTTTGATCCCAGACTTCAACCCATATCCGCATACGAAGCGTGCCGCCACTGCATGGATCGTGGCTCACACTGTGTTCGCCCTCCTGCAATTGCGACTTACGGACGACTATGCCTATCTGGTTTATTTATCCACGCAACATGACCTCACTAAAACCAGGAAAGACTATGCCAAAATCTTTGCCAATTTTCTGCAAATTGCACTTGCATTTGCCCACGACAAACTGTTGTAATCAACCCTTCACTGCTGCAACTTTTCTTTACTTCTGTGTTTTGCATTGTCTCCGGCTCCGGATACATAGTTCATGCAAATTGATGCTACAGGAACAGAGAATCATAACAAGTACGATGCTTACGCTTGTGCAGAACTGCAATGTGGAAATTACGACGCAAAGTTTAACACAGTGTTATCCTGTGTTCGTGTGTGTTTGTGTTTTGCTGTCATTTAGTGATTTCTTTCTGTTTTTAATTCATTTTTTTATACCGTCTGGTTCCTCCGTTATCGGCGTACATTCACGGGTGCGTTGCGCACGCCGCTGCCACGGAGATTGTTTGGTTTTTAAGAACAGAGGATTTTTTACTTTCTTTTTAAAACACGTCGGGGAGGATTGTGTTTTACTTCCCTTTATCTGCCGGACAGTTCGGAAAGTTCGGGAGTATATTCATTCCTTTGATATGTGTCGATTATTTTACTTTTTGTGCCTTTTTTCATTACCCATTTTAATGGCCGCCACGAAGCATTTTGAACATAATATAATGGGACGTATGAAGGCTGTTCCTTCCCTGTGACTGAGTGGACTAACTCAGGCAGTCATTGCTTTTTCTTCTTTTTTTAAATTTTATTCTTTTTATTGAGTTTAGGTGTAAAGCGCCTGATGCGCTGTTATTCTTTCATTTTTTATTTTAAGGCGTGAAGGCGCGAAGTGACTGCTTAGCTGTCAATATAGGCCTGCACTTTCACTTCAAGAGGATTTTAGTTTTCCTTTGATGCTTCACTAGCGGTGGACAGCCACAAGAAACTTTCCTCGCAGCAATCCCGTATCTCCGATTTCATCAATTCATCTTGAACACCAACGCCTTCCAAGGAACCATACCGAGAAGTTTACGGTTTTCAACTGAATGGACAGTGCAACAATTCGTCTTTTCTGTTTGCAAGCAGCACCGTTTATTTATAGCTGATGAAGCTCGCCGAAGAAGGCATAACTTGGAGAGCGCAAGGCCGGGCTATAAGGGGAGTTGGGAGGCCCGTAAAAAAAAAATAAAAAAAAAAAAAATAAAAAAAAAAAAAAATAATAAAAAAATAAAAAAAAAAAAAAAAAAAAAAAAAAAAAGCTGCCAATTTTTACTTCTCGTTTTTGTGCCATTGCGGTGTGTTCTCGTGGGGTAGAACGCAGCTCCTGTGACCGCCGCGTCGCGTAGGTAGCGTGGCCGAGCGGTCTAAGGCGCTGGTTTCAGGCACCAGTCTCTTCGGAGGCGTGGGTTCGAATCCCACCGCTGCCAACGTTTTCTGTCTCGAAAACAGGAGCACTGATTTCCCGCGAAGGAAAAAGCGCAGCGTCGGTTTCTTAAACTGTCGTAGCACAGTGGTGCGTGGTGTAACAACAGGATTCACCGGCGCAGTTTCGTCTCATGATTGCTGGCGTTCGTCTCCACGAGACGCGTCCCGAGCATGCCGTTCTACGAAGTGGAAACGTTAATTTTTGCAGTTGTCGTCAAGTAGCGGGTGGGCGCTCGCCGTGTTTGTTGGAGGAGTGCTTGTGTCGTTATCCGGTGTCGTCTAGTGGCTGGGATACCTGGCTCTCGCCCAGGAGGCCTGGGTTCGATTCCCGGTACCGGAAATGCACTTTTTATTGCTCCTCTTATGCGACTTGTCCCGACTTAGCTCGACTGACGCTCCGCTGACGCTTGCAGAAAACTACGTAAAATATGATTCGCGGCCACAAGTGACGGCGAGAGAGATGCGACATCTGTCCACCTCTTATCCGGGCACATACCTGCGGTCAACAGACTTGGAGGACTGCAAGACATTGCCACGGGGGTTGAATGCAGCTAACCACTCTGCTCAGTGTCCATCAGCGCGGGCACGTTCGTTTGCCAGTATACATATAATGGAGACCGCGTCTGACACAGCTGTTGCGAGACACAGTCGGCCGAGCTTTGCTGTGCACAGCCACTTGCAGTCGCGAGAGTTGAATTCCGCGGTGGCTCCGTGGCCGTGATCGTCTAGTGGTCAGGACATTGCGTTGTGGCCGCAACAACCCAGGCTCGAATCCGGGTCACGGCACTTTTTAAAGTTCTGCCTTGCTGTCGCTGCAATGACGATAGTGACCCAGTGATTGAAATCACGGTGCCCTCCTGATTTTGTGCTCATGTTCCTCAGGCTGCAGGTGGCACTACCGATTCCTTATAAACACGCGATGCCGCCGCACCAGGGCGCTGGCAGCTGCCTGTGTAGTTAATCTCTATTCGAAAAGGGCAGTCGTTCGAGGTGCGATGTTCGAGCAACCAGTCGCAGCAGATCAGGAAGCTGTGTCGTGCACTGCATTCTACAAATGCCAGGAACACTGGTGTAGGTAGCGTGGCCGAGCGGTGTAAGGCGCTGGTTTAAGGCACCAGTCTCTTCGGAGGCGTGGGTTCGAATCCCACCGCTGCCAATTTTTACTTCTCGTCTTTGTGCCATTGCGGTGTGTTCTCGTGGGGTAGAACGCAGCTCCTGTGACCGCCGCGTCGCGCAGGTAGCGTGGCCGAGCGGTCTAAGGCGCTGGTTTCAGGCACCAGTCTCTTCGGAGGCGTGGGTTCGAATCCCACCGCTGCCAACGTTTTCTGTCTCGAAAACAGGAGCACTGATTTCCCGCGAAGGAAAAAGCGCAGCGTCGGTTTCTTAAACTGTCGTAGCACAGTGGTGCGTGGTGTAACAACAGGATTCACCGGCGCAGTTTCGTCTCATGATTGCTGGCGTTCGTCTCCACGAGACGCGTCCCGAGCATGCCGTTCTACGAAGTGGAAACGTTAATTTTTGCAGTTGTCGTCAAGTAGCGGGTGGGCGCTCGCCGTGTTTGTTGGAGGAGTGCTTGTGTCGTTATCCGGTGTCGTCTAGTGGCTGGGATACCTGGCTCTCGCCCAGGAGGCCTGGGTTCGATTCCCGGTACCGGAAATGCACTTTTTATTGCTCCTCTTATGCGACTTGTCCCGACTTAGCTCGACTGACGCTCCGCTGACGCTTGCAGAAAACTACGTAAAATATGATTCGCGGCCACAAGTGACGGCGAGAGAGATGCGACATCTGTCCACCTCTTATCCGGGCACATACCTGCGGTCAACAGACTTGGAGGACTGCAAGACATTGCCACGGGGGTTGAATGCAGCTAACCACTCTGCTCAGTGTCCATCAGCGCGGGCACGTTCGTTTGCCAGTATACATATAATGGAGACCGCGTCTGACACAGCTGTTGCGAGACACAATCGGCCGAGCTTTGCTGTGCACAGCCACTTGCAGTCGCGAGAGTTGAATTCCGCGGTGGCTCCGTGGCCGTGATCGTCTAGTGGTCAGGACATTGCGTTGTGGCCGCAACAACCCAGGCTCGAATCCGGGTCACGCCACTTTTTAAAGTTCTGCCTTGCTGTCGCTGCAATGACGATAGTGACCCAGTGATTGAAATCACGGTGCCCTCCTGATTTTGTGCTCATGTTCCTCAGGCTGCAGGTGGCACTACCGATTCCTTATAAACACGCGATGCCGCCGCACCAGGGCGCTGGCAGCTGCCTGTGTAATTAATCTCTATTCGAAAAGGGCAGTCGTTCGAGGTGCGATGTTCGAGCAACCAGTCGCAGCAGATCAGGAAGCTGTGTCGTGCACTGCATTCTACAAATGCCAGGAACACTGGTGTAGGTAGCGTGGCCGAGCGGTCTAAGGCGCTGGTTTAAGGCACCAGTCTCTTCGGAGGCGTGGGTTCGAATCCCACCGCTGCCAATTTTTACTTCTCGTTTTTGTGCCATTGCGGTGTGTTCTCGTGGGGTAGAACGCAGCTCCTGTGACCGCCGCGTCGCGCAGGTAGCGTGGCCGAGCGGTCTAAGGCGCTGGTTTCAGGCACCAGTCTCTTCGGAGGCGTGGGTTCGAATCCCACCGCTGCCAACGTTTTCTGTCTCGAAAACAGGAGCACTGATTTCCCGCGAAGGAAAAAGCGCAGCGTCGGTTTCTTAAACTGTCGTAGCACAGTGGTGCGTGGTGTAACAACAGGATTCACCGGCGCAGTTTCGTCTCATGATTGCTGGCGTTCGTCTCCACGAGACGCGTCCCGAGCATGCCGTTCTACGAAGTGGAAACGTTAATTTTTGCAGTTGTCGTCAAGTAGCGGGTGGGCGCTCGCCGTGTTTGTTGGAGGAGTGCTTGTGTCGTTATCCGGTGTCGTCTAGTGGCTGGGATACCTGGCTCTCGCCCAGGAGGCCTGGGTTCGATTCCCGGTACCGGAAATGCACATTTTATTGCTCCTCTTATGCGACTTGTCCCGACTTAGCTCGACTGACGCTCCGCTGACGCTTGCAGAAAACTACGTAAAATATGATTCGCGGCCACAAGTGACGGCGAGAGAGATGCGACATCTGTCCACCTCTTATCCGGGCACATACCTGCGGTCAACAGACTTGGAGGACTGCAAGACATTGCCACGGGGGTTGAATGCAGCTAACCACTCTGCTCAGTGTCCATCAGCGCGGGCACGTTCGTTTGCCAGTATACATATAATGGAGACCGCGTCTGACACAGCTGTTGCGAGACACAGTCGGCCGAGCTTTGCTGTGCACAGCCACTTGCAGTCGCGAGAGTTGAATTCCGCGGTGGCTCCGTGGCCGTGATCGTCTAGTGGTCAGGACATTGCGTTGTGGCCGCAACAACCCAGGCTCGAATCCGGGTCACGGCACTTTTTAAAGTTCTGCCTTGCTGTCGCTGCAATGACGATAGTGACCCAGTGATTGAAATCACGGTGCCCTCCTGATTTTGTGCTCATGTTCCTCAGGCTGCAGGTGGCACTACCGATTCCTTATAAACACGCGATGCCGCCGCACCAGGGCGCTGGCAGCTGCCTGTGTAGTTAATCTCTATTCGAAAAGGGCAGTCGTTCGAGGTGCGATGTTCGAGCAACCAGTCGCAGCAGATCAGGAAGCTGTGTCGTGCACTGCATTCTACAAATGCCAGGAACACTGGTGGAGGTAGCGTGGCCGAGCGGTCTAAGGCGCTGGTTTAAGGCACCAGTCTCTTCGGAGGCGTGGGTTCGAATCCCACCGCTGCCAATTTTTACTTCTCGTTTTTGTGCCATTGCGGTGTGTTCTCGTGGGGTAGAACGCAGCTCCTGTGACCGCCGCGTCGCGCAGGTAGCGTGGCCGAGCGGTCTAAGGCGCTGGTTTCAGGCACCAGTCTCTTCGGAGGCGTGGGTTCGAATCCCACCGCTGCCAACGTTTTCTGTCTCGAAAACAGGAGCACTGATTTCCCGCGAAGGAAAAAGCGCAGCGTCGGTTTCTTAAACTGTCGTAGCACAGTGGTGCGTGGTGTAACAACAGGATTCACCGGCGCAGTTTCGTCTCATGATTGCTGGCGTTCGTCTCCACGAGACGCGTCCCGAGCATGCCGTTCTACGAAGTGGAAACGTTAATTTTTGCAGTTGTCGTCAAGTAGCGGGTGGGCGCTCGCCGTGTTTGTTGGAGGAGTGCTTGTGTCGTTATCCGGTGTCGTCTAGTGGCTGGGATACCTGGCTCTCGCCCAGGAGGCCTGGGTTCGATTCCCGGTACCGGAAATGCACATTTTATTGCTCCTCTTATGCGACTTGTCCCGACTTAGCTCGACTGACGCTCCGCTGACGCTTGCAGAAAACTACGTAAAATATGATTCGCGGCCACAAGTGACGGCGAGAGAGATGCGACATCTGTCCACCTCTTATCCGGGCACATACCTGCGGTCAACAGACTTGGAGGACTGCAAGACATTGCCACGGGGGTTGAATGCAGCTAACCACTCTGCTCAGTGTCCATCAGCGCGGGCACGTTCGTTTGCCAGTATACATATAATGGAGACCGCGTCTGACACAGCTGTTGCGAGACACAGTCGGCCGAGCTTTGCTGTGCACAGCCACTTGCAGTCGCGAGAGTTGAATTCCGCGGTGGCTCCGTGGCCGTGATCGTCTAGTGGTCAGGACATTGCGTTGTGGCCGCAACAACCCAGGCTCGAATCCGGGTCACGGCACTTTTTAAAGTTCTGCCTTGCTGTCGCTGCAATGACGATAGTGACCCAGTGATTGAAATCACGGTGCCCTCCTGATTTTGTGCTCATGTTCCTCAGGCTGCAGGTGGCACTACCGATTCCTTATAAACACGCGATGCCGCCGCACCAGGGCGCTGGCAGCTGCCTGTGTAGTTAATCTCTATTCGAAAAGGGCAGTCGTTCGAGGTGCGATGTTCGAGCAACCAGTCGCAGCAGATCAGGAAGCTGTGTCGTGCACTGCATTCTACAAATGCCAGGAACACTGGTGGAGGTAGCGTGGCCGAGCGGTCTAAGGCGCTGGTTTAAGGCACCAGTCTCTTCGGAGGCGTGGGTTCGAATCCCACCGCTGCCAATTTTTACTTCTCGTTTTTGTGCCATTGCGGTGTGTTCTCGTGGGGTAGAACGCAGCTCCTGTGACCGCCGCGTCGCGTAGGT